>NC_089757.1:6048769-6151269 GCF_040412425.1 Macrobrachium rosenbergii | reverse complement strand
GTGCACAGACCGTGACTTACTGTATGCAAGCATGTACAGGCTGTCATCAGATGACCGACAGATATCCGACTTTACCTTTAAACAAAATGGCGCGAGTGGAGACACAGCCTTCATCTGCTCAGAAAACTGGAAAATCTCATGCAATATAGCTTATGATATTGCCGAAAGCTCCATTCCTTTTTTCCAGCCGAATGAATTTTTCCATCACGAGAAGCGCTCCCATTGGCTGACCAATCCTAACGCCTTGCTGACCCATCTTGCAACTTTGAAAGAGTAAAGTAAAGCGGGTTAAGAAAGAGCTAACGAAAGAGAAAAAAAAAATCGGAGTTCATTTCGTAACAATGACTTAGAAATGAAGAGGCTGTGCAGCTGCCGACAATAAAATTAGATGAGACGAAACGAACAAAGACAGAAAACCGTCAAGTTTCGGCGCTACTGCATTAAATGTCTGACCGTGCAAGAGAGAGAATGCTGGATAGAAGGGTCTTGACGCTCAGTGACGATTCTAGAACAGGAGCCGTGTCTAAAGAAAGGATAAAAGAAAGCGCAAATAAGGCGAAGACCGTTATGATTGGTTCGAAAGTCCGTGACGTCACACTGACCCACCTCAGCCTGTACCAGGGAGATAAAAGGCTGGGGAAAAATTGGCGCGTAACGCACCAGCTTATCTCCTGGCGCCCAGAACCTCTCCCCTGAATCATTTCCGCGGAGGCAGAAGCGAGAAATCACAAAACACATATTATGTGAGTGTGTGTGTGTGTGTGTGTGTGTGTGTGTGTGTTTGACCAACTCCTCTCGGGGAATTTTTGTTCTTGCGCTTTCCGAGCGGTTTCTTATAGAAATTATCATCACAAGCATTTGTGACGATGATTATATATATGTGTGTGTATATATATATATATATATATATATATATATATATATATATATATATATATATATATATATATATATATATATATATATATATATATTAAATATATATATATATCTCATGTATATATACATATGTGTATTAAATGTGTATGTATATACATACATACGTACACACACTATATATGCATGTGTATGTGTATACATTATGTATGTATGTATATATATGGTGTTTTTCCTTAGCAGGGGGTAGCTCCCGTGAAATAAAAAAACAACAGTTACTGCCACGTCTGACTTCTAACTGCAGAATCAAGGATGGCTCTCACGCGCAGAAAAATTTTACATCAGTTGCTTGTACTTTCTCTTCTTCTCTGCTTAGTCCCGTTTCTATAGGGGGTCGCCATTTTGGATGGGTCGCTTCCATCTACCTGTGCTCCGTCAAGTCCTCCCTCACGCAGTCTCTCCATCTCTTTCTCTGTCTTCCTCGTCTTTTACCCTGCACTTCCATCGCCATCGTATGTCTTCCAAAATGGTCTTCCTCCCTTCTCAGTAGGCGTCCGTACCATCTCACTCTCCCCTCCTGCACTTTCCTTGATATTTCAACCACCTCAAGTTCCTCGTTGGACGGGTCGATATCGTACTCGGCTAGCACTGTGCTGGCCCCGCGTTCGACTCTCCGGCTGGCCAATGAAGAATTAGAGGAATTTATTTCTGGTGATAGAAATTCATTTCTCGGTGTAATGTGGTTCGGATTCCACAATGAGCTATAGGTCCCGTTGCTAGGTAACCAGTTGGTTCTTAGCCACGTAAAATAAGTCTAATCCTTCGGGCCAGCCCTAGGAGAGCTGTTAATCAGCTCAGTGGTCTGGTTAAACTAAGGTTTACTTAACTTCAACCACCTTCGTTGACCCTTTGACATACCCATTCCTAATCCTATCCTCCCTCGGTACATCAGACATGCGTCTTAACATTTTCATCTCTGCTACGTCCATTTTCGTCTCTACTGTCTTTGTCATACTTGCCGTTTCTGCACCCTGTAGCATAGCTGGTCTTTCCACTCCCTTATGGAACTTTCTCTGTAGTCTTAATGGCACTCTTTTGTCTCAAGGGACTCCAGAGGCAGCCCTCCAGTTGTTCCAGCCTGCATGTATCCGATGTTTTACTTCTTCATCCATTCTTCCACCAGCCTCTACTACAGACCCCAGGTATTTGAACTTGTCTACTCTCTTTATCAGCTGCTTGTACAGTCACTCAAAATTGTGTTGCAACCAGTGTTGCCAAGATCTCGCACCTCGGTGAAAGCCTAACTCCGCAGTCCGAGGTCCGCGCACCGCTGTAAGGGTATCATAAAGGTACAGGACTATCTTTGCATAATTCAAAATAAATTATTTGGCACCTATGATCCTGTACACGATCTTCACCAAAACTGATATGTGATATGTATAGTCCTGAAGTACGTTTTTCAACTTTGCAACAAAAATGCCCTTTAAAATGAAATGTCAAACTCACAGTGCCTGTATAGATCACGTATGTCAAAAAAAAAAAATCCATTGCTTTTAATGTCCAGAAACAGGTAATTACATTTCTTTGTTGGTGAATTGGAATTGAAGCAGATTTAATAAATTGATGAAGTGAATAAAAGGTGTTTAATCCGTTAAACGGTATTTCTGACACGAATATAATATAACAATAAAATTAACCAATGCTTTATTAATAAAATGTACAAATATATTAATAATTTTCTCAGGTGTGAATGAAACAACATAAAATTTAGGTAAACATATTCTATAACAGTTTAAGAAATACCAAGAAAAATATCATTCCTTTGACAATACTCATGAAATATTAAACAAACATAAATAACACATTATTTCTTTTTGTATTCCAAATAATTGCTTTATCGCAAAACATAACAAGAAATAAGTGTGTGTATATGTATATATATATATATATATATATATATATATATATATATATATATATATATATATATATATATATATATATATATATATAAATATATATATATATATATATATATAGATATATATTATATATACATTGTATATATATCAAATGAGGATTATGTAGATATGATTTAATTGACAATTGAGCACAGGTGAATAAAGAGAAAGATTGGAGGCAGTTATGGTAGTACTGATTATTTTTGTTGTTAGACAGTATTACAAAGAAGACTGCAAAGAGTAATGCAATGAATTAATCTACTGTATAAAATTGTTACAGATGAAACTAATTAAAAAGAGCAGTTAGGTATCGGTTAAATGCAGGTAGTGATAGATTAGCAACCACAGAACCTGTCATACTATCATTACAGTAGAATGAAATGGTGTGAAATATGAATGATACAATCACAGCAATAATCCTGTACTTTAGTTAATATTAAATATATTGTCCAGTTGTCTGAGAATATCTGAAATAACGAAAATAAATATGATAGTGACTTTGGAGTTAATGGTGGTAAGGTATTGTTGCGTTAACTCAAGAAATGTAACATCAGATGGTAATCCTTGCAGTGTTGTGAAGGTGCTACCACTACTACCCGGATTGTTCAGTGCTTTGCAAGCTGTTTAATAAATTTAGATTTAAGCCATATAGTTTTCCCTGAGCTTTTACCATTTTTACGAGGATTATCAATGAAACCGACGTGGTGTTAGGCAGTTTGTTGCGTTGCTTTGTCTTTATTAGATTTAGTTTTGCGAAAATTCGTTCAGCGTTTGTAATGGATGTTGGCAGTGAAAGAATGTTCAGAGCAAACTCAGACAGTGTTCTAAAACTTGAAGCTTACGGCTTAGCTGTAAGATTATAAAGCATTTTGAAGAGACTTTCTACATTATCACAGTATTTTAAGCTATCGGGAATTTGTACTGCTGGAAGACACCTGCATGCATCATCTAATAACTGAAAGTCACCGGAATATACCCTCGGGAAGGATTGTACTAAAGCTACCAATGTCGGGGTGTTTGTACGGGCGCTCTCACTCGCTACATGATCAACGTCAAGAACAGAACATTTCCCTGCAGATTAATTTTTACTCAACGGGAATCTCTTCCTGGTTTCTTGACTGGCTACAGTGAGGAAGTTCCGGCAACGATTTCGAGCATTGTCCATCATAATTTGTTCTTTATACTGGTCCTTTTGCACAAGAAGATGAAAATATGACCCCAGGTATATATCCCCAAGAGGAATAAAATGTCTCTCGTCAGCTGGATCATTGGTTGGTACATCAGGAAGAGAATAACAAACTGCCTATCCATGTAGTTTTTCAGTGATTCTGAATACAATAGTACAAGATCTGTAACACTGCATATGGACAGTAGAATGCGTTGCTTTGGAACATTAGATTAAATGCAGTGAACTTTGGAAGAACAAATTTAAGAAATTTAAAGTAAAGCAAAGTTGAAGGGTCACGTAAGTTTGCAGAATATCACTTGCCAATTATTAATCGTTCTTGAAGATGCTTCTCTGCAAAAAACAAAATCAGTGCATTCCATTGTTCCAGGAAGCGTTCTACAGCCATCTGGAAAGGATAGCCACCTACTATCCATTTCAGGGACCGCGAGTCATCGTTTTTCTCAAATATCTTTCAAACTAACTATTTGATCGAAACGGTACTTTGACACAGTGTACAAGACACCTCCCGCTAATTTTTGGTAATATAGTGCATTGTCAAATGGTGTTAGTTAAGGCGTTTACTCTTGATTTTTAGAGACAAAGTGGATAGCGGATGCTTAATATAAATGAAAGAAAAAAGTTAGAATCTGTCGAGATGAATGTTTGCATAGTATATGCTGCATAAGAAGAATTAACAAGGAAAGAAATTTGGAAATAAATAGGAGTAATCAGCATTCATAAAAAAATGTATAGAAAGCATTTTCAAATGGTATGGTCTTGTGAAAAAAATGGCTGATGTTATGGTGGTGAAAAGTGGAAAAATAAAAAATGTAAGAAAGGAGGAAGGTAACACCTAAGTTAAGTTGAGTATACCTTAGTTTAACCAGACCACTGAGCTGATTATCAGCTCTCCTAGGAATGGCCCGAAGGATTAGACTTATTTTATATGGCTAAGAACCAATTGCTTACCTAGCAACGGGACCTACAGCTTATTGTGGAACCCGAACCACATTAGACCGAGAAATCAGTTTCTATCACCAGAAATAAATTCCTCTAATTCTTCATTGGCCGGCCAGAGAATCAAACGCAGGCCTAGGAGAGTGCTAGTCGAGTACAATATCGACCCATCCAGTGAAGAACTAGGTAACACCTATAAAGTGTTGAGCATATGACATAAAAGAGGTGTTTGAAAGAAGTGGCCTTAAAAGCCAGGAAGCTCCAAAATGCATGCAAGATAAGGAGTGGCGCAGTGCGTGCATAGGAATTTGAGATGTTGCTGATGAGTTTTCTTCGTATGTGTAAGAAGCGGCTGATGGTCTGGAAGTTTGATTGCTCAAGGGGTTCATCCACGACTCTGCTGTTCAGTTATGTATGTAGCAGTGACCGTTGGTTTATTTTTATCTGAAGCCACCCCTGCCATAGGAATTGGCTTGTGTGTGTATATATATATATATATATATATATATATATATATATATATATATATATATATATATATATATATATATATATATATATATATATATATATATATATATATATATATATATATATATATATATATATATATATATACATATATATATATATATATATATATATATATATATATATATGTGTGTGTGTGTGTGTGTGTGTGTGAGACAGACAGACAGACAGACAGAATAAAAGACGGGTCATGGAAATAAAAAAGAAGAATGGACGAAGGAAAACTCGATCTAAACTTGCACGTGATTGAGTTAGGACAAGTGGAATGCGGGAACTGGTCTATAAAACGGCTCTCGATGAGTTGGTAATGGCGGACTTGTCCCGCACCTGCGACCTTCTCAAGATATCTAAACAGATATCGTTACATCCACTTCCTGCTCTCTCTCTCTCTCTCTCTCTCTCTCTCTCTCTCTCTCTCTCTCTCTCTCTCTCTCTCTCTCTGTCTTGTCCTTGTCCCCCAGGATGCATTAACGTAAGATATGGCTTGCGGAGACAAGAAGGAAAAAAAAAAAAGTTAAGTATATCTTAGTTTAACCAGACCACTGAGCTGATTAACAGCTCTCCTAGGACTGGCCCGAAGGATTAGATTTATTTTACGTGGCTAAGAACCAACTGGTTACCTTGCAACGGGACCTACAGCTTGTTATGGAATCCGAACCACATTATGACGAGAAATGAATTTCTATCACCAGAAATAAATTCCTCTAATTCTTCATTGGCCGGTCGGAAAGTCGAACGCTGGGCCAACAGCGTGCTAGCCGAGAGCTCTACCCACCCTTCCAATGAAGAAGATAAGGCATCTTATAATGCAGAGAGAGAGCGCGTGTTACACTTTTTAACGCCATTGGCTTTTAATGGACGGGAAAAACGGAAACAATATTGCTGCTACTTCTACGATATAACTGTATCCTTTCTCCTAGAAGCTCAAATTACTGTTATTTAATGTCTTTCAACTTTACAGCTCCTTTGGTGAACCATTGACACAACTGTCCTGAATTACTATTATTCTTAATGTGCATGCATTCAAATTAAATAAGTTGAAATAGTCATTAACCTCCAAAAGCAGAAACTTCATGGGTTAAAACTGGGAAATAGGAAAAACAAAACATTCTTTTTTTTTTTATAAAAATTCGGAAAACCTGTTAGAATATATTAACGAAAATTATGAAAGCATTTTATCTGTAATAAAAAATTCAAATAACAAAGCAAGCAAAGAACACTGTATGGAGCATATTCCAGCCCAAATCATTCTACATGGATAAATGCATCCTTAATAATAAATATAAAACTTCATTAACATGCTTTATGAAAAGGATACCACAAATATGTAACTAGCTAAGGAAAACTGAAACTGATCCAAAATCTGTCGTTCATAATGGGTAACATGATGTCCATGGCAATAAACCGTTAGCTCTGACTAAATTTCCCCATAATGGATGTATCTACCAAATTATGTTTACCTGTTCTTAAGAAATTATGCTGACACACAAACAAACACACACACGAAACGAAATGCCAGCTGAGTTCACAACAACATACACTCCTCACAAGTGCTCGCTTCCTTTTCGGAGGTAAAGGGGAGATTTAAAGTGAATGCAGATGAAACTAGCCTTAACAAGCAACTAGGAGTATGCATGGGAAATCAGATGACTATCAAAGGAGCAGTGGCAAGTTGAGACTACCTTCCAACAGCAATTTCATGACGTTTGCAAGTGGAAGCGTGGATATAAGTTTTGTCAATAACGGCTGTTGCAATTCAGAGGGCGTTGCATTAGAGTGTACCAGCCTTTCATTTCTTAATTTATAGAGACCGATGAAATCAACTTCAAGAAGACCGAAGATCACTTACGAACGGAAGAGAAGAATGGTCCAGTAATTACACTAAAAGAATACAAATATATAGGAGAATGGTACCCTCGAAATTGCTCAAAGGAAATCATTATTAAGGAGAGAAAACAAAGAAGATTTCATGTTAAGAGAAATTAGATATTACGGGAACGTTAAGTAAGTAGGAGATAAAGCACTAGAAAGGAGACAAAAGGTATATGAAATGGTTTTGATCCCAACATTATTTATTAACACAGAAACGGAGTAGCCTATCATCCGGACTGGAATGAGCTATAGGAAACGCAGTGAAGGATCCTCAGAGGAATGTAAATGTATGAACAACTAAATCCCACACCAGATTGGGGAAATAAAGAGGAATGTGGCCTACACGGTCGAGTATAAAAATTAAGCTGTTCCATAACATAATAAACTCTGATGAGAAAAGATAAAATAAAATAGATAGTAGAGGATCAAATAAAAACCCTTATGGACACTCTGGACAAAAAGCATAACAACAATTTGTAGTAAAACAATACAGAGACAGGAGGAATGAGAAAATACTTCAAAAAACATTGAAACGTAAATAAGGTGAAAATCAATGAAGAGATTGAAAAGATATCGGAGGAGAACAGGAACGAAATGAAAAATCTGAAGTTCAAAGTTTCAATAGAAATCAGTAAATCAAAGAACTAGAAGCAGAGTACGATAACATGAAAATGACAGCCAGACTGAATATGTTGGCCCCGAAGGCAAACTTCAGGGGAAAATACAGGGATGGCGTGTGCGATCAATAAAGGATCAGGACATCACCTTAGACTAGAGACTAACGTTCCCTAACAGAAAGTTACGGGAATACATACTGTAAGAGTAGCGACGAACGTTAAGAATTATGTTAACCTAGGCAGCGCTGGTTGTTAAAGACAAAAACAGCACTACCTTAGCAACAATAAAAGCAAAAGGGAAATTAAAAAGAAATAAAGCAGAAACCTACTAATTTTCAGTAAAATCCTTTGTAGGGTAGTGACTTGTCATACTTCAGGTGAACCCATAAGGGGGTAATGCCATCAGCGAACCTCACGCAGTACTCTGTAGGCAGTACTTAGGTTCTTTGCAGCGTCCCTTCGGCCCCGAACTGCAACCCATCATTCCTTTTACTGTACTTCCGTTCACATTTTCTTTCATCTTACTTTCCACCCTCTCCTAAAAATTGTTTCATAGTGCAACTGCGAGTTTTTCCTCCTGTTACGCCTTTAAATCCTCCTTTACTATCAATTTTCCTTATATTCCAGTTCCAGTATTCAACGAAGGTAAATATAGTTTACATTACTGTTAAAAGTGGGAAGGCTGCGAGACACCTGACTACCACTGGATTTGAAGGTATTTGTTTGGAGTATCCTAAGCACCAGGGAAAATTAACTAAGGTTATAGTCTTTGGTTTTCCCGTTTGCGTGGATGAAGAAGTACTACAAGGCGGAGAGGTTATTTCAAAGCCAAAGGCGACTGCCCTTAACCAAGAAGAAATTCCCGATGCATTGGTTATAGGAGGTTTGTCGTGTATAATGAACCACTTATTTTATGCTTTAAATGTAGCAAGTGGGGTCACAGGGCATTTAAGTGTCAAAATAGCCACAGATGCAGGTATTGCAGTGAATTTCATGACTAAGTTATGCCTAGATAAAATCAAGGAAAAAGTTAAAATTAATCGGAAACGCTGCAATTGTATGGGGGACCACTTTGCAGGTTCCTTGCTGTGTAAAGGAAAACCTCATGTTGTGAAAGGAAAAACGATAAGTGTGATGGAACATTCTCTGGACACTAGGCAATCGAGTAAGACAGTAACGTCACCTGTCAATGTGTGGGAACTCCGGGAGCAAGAGAGACTTAGACAAAGTGGCATACCAGAAATTAATGGCCAATGTCTAGTTCTAATTTGGAGAATAATGATGCATTGGCAGCTGTGCGCATGCAAATAAATGAGCTAAAAAAAACTAGTCATATCTATGCAAGTTCAAATTAATCAACTCTGTAAAACAAAAAGTTGTTAACGAAAAGTATGTTGCTACGTCGTAACCGCTTCTGTTCTCGAGAGGATGTTGAAGCTGGAATGAGTTCAGCAAGTGAAAACCAATATTTGCAGGGGTGTTGAAAGACTATTAAGTAAGGCACAAAAGAAATGGAGTCTAAATCCTAATGATAATCGAAATAGGGAAACTATGATCTAAATAGCCGAAGGAACGTCGGAAAAAAGAAAAGTAGTAAGAAGGAATTATTGGGACGGTTTTCTGAAAGATTTTTTCTAATAAAATCTGTGGGTGATGCACGGAAAGAGGTTAACAAGGTAAGAGGAGTTAAACGAAAAAATGCTGTTCATCCTGACCCTCAAGGTAAGGCTGATGAATTGATGAAAAAGTGGTCTAATACGTTACTTCATGACGTAAGTTTTATGAGGACATAACCTTCCAGTTGGTGTAGTATTTCTAAGATCTTATTTGCGTATGTACAGTACCATGTGAGCCTAGTATTTACAATTATTAGAGTAGGCATACTTTACTCAGTAAAGAAAAACAAGTTAGTTAATTATGAGCCCATTGCGTTGTGTCATTCTTTGGTCTCATGCACATTCAAGAGAATGCAGCTGCAATTTCAGACCTTGAGTTTAGTCAGAGAAGAAATGAGAGAAATTACCATCTCACAACTGAAAAGGAATATTGTATTTTATACTTTCCTCTTTGATGGGCCTTCTATATTACTTTGGACATACGGTACAAATAGACTTGAATTTGGGGAAAAAGCATAGACTTCGTATATAAAAACGGTTAAGGTGATTAGGATTCGTGATTATTTTTATTTGCATGATAGTTAACTTTTAGTGACGCAATTAATGTCTGGTTTCTTAAAGAAATTGAGAAAATAGAAATATGGTTAGAAACGACAGGGTCTTAAAGGCCTGCAATAACAAGACGGGTTCCGAGAATAAATTTATAATCAAATCTTATCAAGCCTCTTACGATAAGAGATTATCGTCATTTTTATGTCAACCACAAAATGGTGGGAAAGATTTTCGGGCAAATTTTCGAAGTGCATTATGAAGATTTTTTTTACAAATTCTGCTCATATGTGTGCGCGATCCTTGTCACGCCTTTTCTCTATTCCAATGAAAGGTCACAAACTGTTGACAGTGGGCCAGTGTTCATTGGAATTTCGGGTGTAAAGCGCCGAACCCTGCATTCGTATCCGATAAAATTTTAAGGCCAATTCTTTCAAATAATGTGATAAAATTATCATTGTAGCAAACACAAATATAATACGGTGCGAGTCAGAGTCGTTCTGAGTGAAACTTTATTTATCATCGTAAGTGTTTCGGGAAACGTCGAGAAGAACAAGGACTTATTCTCAGGCAGAATTAGTGTTACGTTTTTATGATTTTAGAATAAATAACTATAACGAACGATCGATTTAGAGAAATTTAACAGTGAAGTTGCTACGGCACAGTATGACGATAATGCCCGCTAGCACTAAATCCTGCCAAGTGTGATTGTTGACGGCTGCCGAGTTCTCTCCCAAACAACAAGGCGTCTAGAGATGAACCCGCTCGACCAATTGGCTAGCGGCGATCCCCTTCTTGCTCGTTTTATCGAAGGAGAGACGCAGAAGCAACGATTTCAGGTAATTTGAAGTCATAAAGTTCAGTTGTAAAGTTGACATTTCATGGAGTGTTAGTATGCAACCTCAGCCTAGGCTTAATGGGACGAAGTTCGCGTAGCTATGGTAGATTAGGGTACCCGAGAGACATAGGCCTATCCTTTGTCGCAAGGCCTAGGCGATGAAGGTAATAAGATTACATTTATACTGTTCGGGCTCCTGAACCTTAGCCATCTCCCGCAAAAATATGACTAAATGCTACGTTATTAAATCCCAGTAGCGTACTGGGTCCGAAAGAATTTTTAATTTTTCGGCAAAATTCAGGACCCAAGGGTGGGCCAAGACCTTTCAGTAGGCTAGTTTAGGCCTAAGCTTTTTTCTGGTAGAACTAAATAGTAGCAATTTAGGATAAGGTCATACCCTCAGAATATCATATTCTCATCTGCAGCGTCGACATAGGCTAGGCTATAGCCCTACCTAACTAGCCTAGCCTAAATAGCCTAGTCTAGCCCAAAGTTTGAGTCGAGGAGCAGAACCTTTCCTGACCAGGTGTAGCCTAGTTCTCGCCCCTTTAACCTTTATCACCTTCATGTAAAGAGCTGGTTAGTTCTGAGTATTAGCTCCGTGCCTGTTTTTACCTTGGAAACTGGTTTTTTCGACACTTTTAGGACTCCTGATACTTGCGGTGCATTCGTTTGGTTGTCGGCCAAATGGAATGTCCCTTTTAGCGAAAATGGCAGTTTTAACAATTCAATGGCCCGAAGGGCCCTGTAATTGTCCCCTCAACAAGCGTTTTCCTACATTAACAAGATATTGCACATGCTGTTTTGACGGACCCGGGATATGAACTGTTCCAAACAGGGCTTCGGACCATTTTGTTTGTTATCGGCCAAATGGAATGTCTCTGTCTTGTGAAGATAACATATGGAAGCCCCTTGTTGGATGGATTCAAGGGTTAATTACAGGTTAATTACATTCAGTGCGACAAAAACTGAAGATAAATCCATAACTAGCAACCCAAAAACTGTAGAAAAAGTCAAGTTAGAAGGAAATCCCCGGACGATATGAACCATTCAAACAGGAGCTACTACTGAGATGTACCGAGAGCTGGAAAAACTGTAGAAAGAGTCAAGTTAGAAGGAAATCCCCCACGAGCGTTCCACGCAGCCATGCACATGGTGGGCAAGGTAGGTTAGGCTACCCCTTGTCTTTACCATTGGTAAGCATACTGAGCATACCATAGGCTTCCAAGGTGCACATGCGTATGGTATTAGCTGGCGTGCAGCCAATTGAAATGTAACTTTGGGGATATCAAAATTGAATTCACTTGCGGTAATTCTGAGCTGGCTGTCCACGGTGAGCTAGACTGTGGCAATTGGCGTTTTTCTGTTATTTTACTTGCTTTACAAGAATTTAAAGTAATATTTTGTCGGGCCGGCTGTAACTAAACTGTAATTTACCTTTGAAGACTGCACTGACTTGTATTACCTAACGCGGGTAGGTCTAAGCCGGCATTCATGACAAGCCCCCACCTCCATAGCTAATACGGCAAAATTGTAACCAGTAAACACCCATAAAAATACCAACTTAACGCATTGCCTAGAGGTGTTTACTGGTTACAATTTTGCCGTATTAGCTATGGAGGGTGGGGGGGGGCCTTGCCGTGGAATGCCGGCTTAGGTAATACAAGTCATGCAGTCTTCAAAGGTCAATTATAGTTTAAGCAGACCAATTTAATTCAGATATAGGACAGGCTCTGTTTCTCAGGAAATATAGCCTGAGCCTCTCAAGGAAATGTCATTGCTGAAATAGTATGAACATGTAATGAGTAGGTAAACCAGCATTAATAAACAAAAATATAAGGCTCCTAAGTGTTGTATTTTTGTTTAATATTTACATAATTGATTTAAGATAGGGAGGTAGGCCTAAAGTCACTAGAATGAATGATTGAATATGTTGTGTGACATTGGTCAGTTGCCTGTTTGGTCATCTGTTGGCAGTTAGGGACAACACCCAAGGTTAGTTTAAGAAGGAAGAGGATGTTTGTTCCTGTGGCAATACAAACCATCGACTGTTATGTAGGAGAATTACTCTGGGGGGCTAAAATCGTTTGTTGAAACTTAGGCCTAGTAACAAGGTAGTTTACTGGTGATAGGTGAGTAAGTAGGCTAGTGGGAAATGCCCACTGCCTGCCATCACTGAGCACTCTCTCCACCCACCATTGAGTGAAGGCATCGTGAGGCTTTACTGCCAGCTGCCAAGTTGAAATGTTTGTTTCAGTGGGAAAACATCCGAACTGGAATCTGTCACTGAAACTTTGTCATTGGCTGCTGTCGAGTGTTTGTGTTTCAAGTGTTTGTTTAGCTTCGGACTGTCACTCGATGGGCCGGACTTCAATTCCCCCGCCGGCTGATGAAGAGTTAAAGGAATTTATTTCTGGTGATAGAAATTAATTTCTCGCTATAATGTGGTTCGGATTCCACAATAAGCTGTATTGTCCTTGCATGGACAATAGAGCATAAAACAAATTGAGCTCTCCACTGGGTTTTTTCCTCGAGTCCCAGATGGTGGGTGGGTGGAACCTTGTCACCTACACACTAACGATAGTAGCGCCACCGTATGAATTTTGAATTTTTAAGTTGCGGTAGGTTAGGGAACCAATAGGTATGTAACTACTTGATAAGTATATACAAAACTTTATTTTATCGTGAAATTGTCATTTTTGGATTAGGAATTAGTTCCCTGAACTACTTACTACATCCAGCTGTCACATGGAAATGTACTTTTTTTTTTTCTTTCCAGGAAACAGTAGCTTTGATTGTGTGTAAATATGAATGTATGTTTTTGTGTAATTTACATGGAAATTTATTGGCTGGGACAAATTTTTAAAAATTTAGCAAGTCTACACCAACTAAGTAATTTGAAATATTGGTGACTAATTTTTTAGCATAATGTAGTGCTACAAAAAAATTCTCAAAAACACTTGTTAGCTGTACTCAACCCTTCTTACTCTCATTCAGATAATCTAAGAGAAACTTCTTAATAAAGTAATTATATGTACAAATTTCATATCAGTCTTGGCTAAACTTTCAAAACCACCCACAATTTTTCTGTTAATTGCTTCAGTGAATTAAGAAAGCTAGTTGTATTTACACTGCCATGAAATTATGTAGTCTCTGGGTGCAAAATGAAATGTCAGTTACTCAACATCCTGTTATAAAAAGCATTAAAAAGCATGGTACAGTGAAGATGCAGTCGGGATTGTTATTCAGTCTTCAGAGACTGAGGTTGAGAAAAAAGTTTAATGCAAAGTGAAGTACGTAAGCATACAACAAACAGTTAAGTAATAATTAAGAATTGACAAGTAATATTATTAATATATATGAAAATATTGTCCTTTCTACTTTACCACCTCACAACTTCCATTCCAATTTTGCAGGTTCAATAAGGTTGCTACAATAGAGACAAATGCACTCTAGAGTATTGTCAGTAGCTGTTGATAGGGTTGCTGCACTTGTAACACATGTACACCAGAATATTGTCAATAGCTGGTGAAATATGTATACTTTAATGCCTCTTTAACTTTGGTCTCCTATTTTAAGTTTTATTTTTAAAAGTATTAAGCAATGTATCCTTATGGCATGTTAATCCAGGTTTTTTAAGCTTTTTGGTAATGTCTAAAAGTAGCATGTGCTTCTATATGAATACTAATTGAAAGTCAAAATATGTTTATTTCATTTTTTGGTTAGCAAAACAGTTTCATATAGGTAACTTACCAAATAATTACATAGCTAATGTATCTACCTCACGTGGCAACTTATTTGAAATTAGCGGTACTGTACAGTCGACCCTTGTTAAGCCGGCCCAATTAACTTGGGTATCTGATAAGATGGACACCAAAGACGGTCAGCTGATTTAAAATAGGTAATGTTCAACCACGATTTAAGATAGATAGTGTTCCTCCGCTCGTTGAGCACCGTTGTCCTTTTTTTATATATATACCTAAAAACTTTTCATTTGTTTTTATTTTATATATACTGTTCTGTATTTATACTGTACTGAACTGAAATGCATTTAACTTGTAACCAATTTAACTTACGCACGGTAGGTACCGTCATTAAGAAACGCTATTGTCTGGAACGGTAGGAAGTATTGTAGCTAGTCACTGAGCATTAACACTCTTACCTATCTTCTGCCTGACTGGTACGATGCTTTGTATGTTTTTTAGGAAAGAAAAGACATGACAAAGGTAAACTTTACAAAGACAAAAGCTGAGTTACTGCACAATACTTGTGTTTACGTGGCAAATGACAATGTGATAAAGTGTGTTGCAGAGTAATGTGATAAAGTAAACTTTGCATTTGCTTCCATATCGAGTAGCGTAATAAAACGTAAACATTGCGTTCACTACAGGGCTGATAATGATATACTATATCTCCACAATCTAAAATAATGTTTGTTAGGAGTTGAGATTTGTCTGTATGATGGTACTCTGTGTACTTCAAGAATTAATTAAAATCATGTCAGTACACTTTCCTTTGTAGAGAACTGAAAAAGTGTAAGGGCAGAACGTAGTAGGAGAGAATTGTTCTTATTTTGGTTGCATTGGGCTTTCAAAAGAATTGACGTTGTTGACAGCCAAGGATTGGCTCCAAATGCCTAGGAACGCTCACCAGCTCCCAATTTCTTAGCTTACGAGCTGCTACTCATTTGACGCCCAGTTGTCTGGTGCCATTTACACCTGGGAGCACCCAGCACCCGGCAAACCGCCCAGTGAGATCTGAGCGATCAGTGGTATCCAAGCGCCCAGCGGATCCGAGCAGCATTGAGCGGCCCAGGGATCCAAGTGTAGTCTGGCTCCTACTCCCCATCCAGTTTTCTCTCCTACTACTAGCCCCTTATTTTTTTTCGTATTGCTCCCGTGCTTGGCTCCCTCGCTTTCTTCCCATGCCATTGCCAGTCTTGTGTCTGGGGTAACAGAAGTTAACCTTGAAATAGTGAAGTGTTGTGCAGTGGAGGAGGTGTCTGCTCGTCCCCTGATGCTCCTAGATGGAAAGTCCCTGTCAAACTCCAATAAACCTGGGATGAGGCATACTAGAAGTCCCAGGGAGGTCAGGGGGTTACACACGGGTAGTCACCCCCCTCAATCGAGCCTGTTGCTGGTCCCAGGTATTGACAAACAGCCACTGGAAAGGCATCTTGCTGGATGTGTAGTGGAGGATGTGGCTATCCAGCCCTATCGGATCTCCTAAACCCAGTCCCTGTCAGACTCCCCTAAACCTGGGAGGAGGCATACTGTCTGTTCATGGGGATCCGAAGGTTTTTTTGCCCCGGGTAGTTACTCCTCAGTCGATCCTGCTGTCTGCAGGTGTTGATGGATAGCCATTGGAAAGGCATCCATAGGGATGTGCTCTCTTTGTCCTCTAGTGATACGGATCCCAGTGTGAACAGTTACGGATTCCAATATATGTAAGAAGCCTCAACGGTGTTGTTCCAGGATCCTAGTGTGGACAGACATGGATCCCAGTGTAGACGGGATGTTGATGACGTTTTGGGCGTATCTTGGCTTTTGAAGAGGCATAACTTCCAGTTGTGGAGCGCCAGTAATTGGTGCCAAACGCACTTTCAATCTGTGTGCCTAGCAGTGTCAGAGTAGACGGAGTCCGAGCACCCAGTGTCCAAAGCATCCACTGAGATCAAAGCATACAGAGGGATCTGATGGCTCCAAGCATTCAGTGGGGTCTGTTAGATCCAAGTGGCCAGTGGGATCTGATGGATCCAAGCATCCAGCAGGATCTGGTGGATCCACTTGTAGAGTGGGATCGAGTATCTGGTGGGATCTGATGGATCCAAGTGTCCAGTGGGTGCTGACAGATCCAAGCATCCAGTGGGTGCTGAGGGATCCAAGCGTCCAGTGGGTGCTGAGGGATCCAAGCGTCCAGTGGGTGCTGAGGGATCCAAGCGTCCCAGTGGGTGCTGAGGATCCAAGCGTCCAGTGGGTGCTGAGGGATCCAAGCGTCCAGTGGGTGCTGAGGGATCCAAGCGTCCAGTGGGTGCTGAGGGATCCAAGCGTCCAGTGGGTGCTGAGGGATCCAAGCGTCCAGTGGGTGCTGAGGGATCCAAGCGTCCAGTGGGTGCTGAGGGATCCAAGCGTCCAGTGGGTGCTGAGGGATCCAAGCGCCCAGTGGGTGCTGAGGATCCAAGCGTCCAGTGGGTGCTGAGGGATCCAAGCGTCCAGTGGGTGCTGAGGGATCCAAGCGTCCAGTGGGTGCTGAGGGATCCAAGCGTCCAGTGGGTGCTGAGGGATCCAAGCGTCCAGTTGGTTCTTGAGGGATCCAAGCGTCCAGTGGGTTCTGAGGGATCCAAGCGTCCAGTGGGTGCTGAGGGATCCAAGCGTCCAGTGGGTGCTGAGGATCCAAGCGTCCAGTGGGTGCTGAGGATCCAAGCGTCCAGTGGGTGCTGAGGGATCCAAGCGTCCAGTGGGTGCTGAGGGATCCAAGCGTCCAGTGGGTGCTGAGGGATCCAAGCGTCCAGTGGGATTCGAGGGATCCAAGCGTCCAGTGGGATTCGAGGGATCCAAGCGTCCAGTGGGATTCGAGGGATCCAAGCGTCCAGTGGGATTCGAGGGATCCAAGCGTCCAGTGGGTGCTGAGGGATCCAAGCGTCCAGTGGGTGCTGAGGATCCAAGCGTCCAGTGGGTGCTGAGGGATCCAAGTGTCCAGTGGGATTCGAGGATCCAAGCGTCCAGTGGGATTGAGGGATCCAAGCGTCCAGTGGGATTGAGGGATCCAAGCGTCCAGTGGGATTCGAGGGATCCAAGCGTCCAGTGGGATTCGAGGGATCCAAGCGTCCAGTGGGATTCGAGGGATCCAAGCGTCCAGTGGGATTCGAGGGATCCAAGCGTCCAGTGGGATTCGAGGGATCCAAGCGTCCAGTGGGATTCGAGGGATCCAAGCGTCCCAGTGGGATTGAGGATCCAAGCGTCCAGTGGGATTCGAGGGATCCAAGCGCCCAGTGGGATTCGAGGGATCCAAGCGTCCAGTGGGATTCGAGGGATCCAAGCGTCCAGTGGGATTCGAGGGATCCAAGCGCCAACCTGCTGTGTCCAGCGCTAGTTCCTCTTTGGTTCAGCGCCTGGATTTTAAGAACACGCTGTTGTCCTGTCTTGTGCACCAGTTCCCATTGAGCAGGGACCAAGTCTACCTCCGGACAAGACTTCTGGGTCAGAGTTGTTGAGTTGCTGAAGGAAGCTCCCTCTTTGGGCTATTTGCTCGTCATCCAAGCATCTGTCAAGGTTGGAAAATTGGCTCTCATTTAAAAGGAGCAAGACAGTGTCTTTTGTTTTCCTTCACTCTAGTGCCTTGTCGGATCTACACTTCCTGTTAAGATTGTTGGAAGTCCTATTTTTCTGGGCTGACATCAGGAACACTGGCCAGAGTCCTCCTGCCAGCTTAAGAAGCTCTCGGATTTTTTAGTTTTTCCGTCTGCCAAGAATCAGTTTCCAAATGGCCCAAGAGTTTTAACCTCTTCCCCTGTGCCCGGGACAGTAGTGAGCCTACTCTAGCTCTGGCGCCCACGAAATGCTGGCCAGATTGGACAGACCTAAATGTGTCCTCGGATTTTACTTCAGTTTCAGGGTTTTGGACGAAGACTGATCGCCATGAGCTTCTTGGCTCTTCACTCCACTGAAGATCTACATGTTGACAATTGCTGTTATATGCTTCCTGTCAGCAGTTAAAACTATCTTCTCACGGTCGTCTTGCAGTTTCATTCTTGGTTGAACAACCTTTCCTTTAAGGTGCCAATTCCCACTTTCCATCAGACTTAGGATAGTTGTTACCTTTTCAGGGGTTTAGCAATAGCATACGCTCACCTGTGGATGTTCTGTCCACAAGTGAATGTATGTTAGGCAGTGGTGAAGCCAGGTTTTGTGAGTGTGCACATGAACCAGTCTCTCCCTATCTACTTACAGAACACAAGGGATGATCCAGACTCTTCTCCTTTTTTATACTTTTGCTGAGGTATGCAAATTAGAGTCAGCACTACCCTCTTCCTTGGGGTGTGTATGATACCTGGATCTTGCACATGACATGTTGCCTGGTAACTCCCAATGAACTTGTACACAATTTAGGGGATCATGCATATGCATCAGAGGGTTCATATTTGGAAGTGGTGCATTACAGTACCGCTGTGTTGATAACACGCAAACAGATTCCCAGTGTATGCTTAATTGATCCCTGTATCAAGCATATGCAATGTAGGATTTGTGGAGAAGGCCTCCACACGCTATACCACTGAGTATTATGTTGATCTGTATGCATGCATTCATTCAAAGAATCAAGTGGTGCTTGGTTTATCCAGAACTCCCATTCTGACTGGTTATACAAAAGTCTTTGTGGATGTAGACCATAATTTGAGTGATTACAAGTCAATCTTGACTTATCATAAAGTCTAAGGGAAGGTAGAACATGATTGTCAGTGGTTGAGTTAACCTCAAATGGTTATTCAGTGATCGATGCCACTAGGTCAGAAAGCTGGTGACTGTAGTCCAAGAGAGGCCACCAGGGCAGACTGGTATGTCAACCTTTCTTTTGGAAGAGAACCTGACTCATGCTGAGGGGAATCTGTTAGGACGTGAGGGTTTTCCTGCTTCAGAACTCTTTCAGGCAGAATTGGAAAGCTAGATTGTTTGGCTGATTGTGAACTTGATGTCAGGGAAACAACTGATGCACTTTTGTCAAGCCCGTCTTGTCAGTAGAGCATACTCTCAAATACACTGAAAAGTCAAGGCAGTCTTTCTGACTGCTGTGTTTACTGCTTGCTCATGGTATCTGGGATCAGGTTTACAGTCAGATCTGTAGGTCAGAATGTTCCCTTCAGTCCAATAGATTAAGAAACGTAAGTTCTTGCTGTTAACACACCAGGGAAAAGTTCTACATGAAAGAAAATGCAGTCTACTGATGTCTGCACTCTTCTTCCAGCTGGCGTTGGCTTAGGCAGTCTTGCTCAACTGAACAGATCAGTCTTGGGTTCCTCTTTAAGCTTTCTTAAGAGTAGAGTGGAGGATATCCGTCATGCTGTTGGGCAAGGTGGCAGAGATGGGGTGACACCTTGAGTAGTCTGTCTGTTTTTGAATGGTTATAGACTACTTTTCAAGGACCAAGGCCCTCCTGTATCTTGTTTATCAGCACTGTTCCCATCTTACCCACCAGGATCTTCTGAAGCTCTGGCCCTGTTAGCAGAGGTGAAGGGGATGTTGGGGAAGAAAGTGACCACCCACCTTTCTTTTACAGTAGTCTCTTTCTGTGGAGAAGATGATTGGTGGCTAGAGACTGGTTATTGATCTTTCTCATTTAAAAAAGCTTGTCATGCAGACAAGGTTCAAGATGAAAACAGCAGGTTCTATGTTGGATTCCTACCAAGAGTACAAGTTCATGCATTTGGTGTAGTGAGCCAACTGATGTGAAAATCTGATGGAAGACTTGCTGCTGCCATTTATAGCAGTTTGCCCAGATACTGCCTGCAGCTTGGGCATGAGCTCTAACTTCTCCCAGTTTATCACAATCCCAAGGTTGTCTTAAAATATGAGGTAGCTGTCTATGGCCAGAGCAACTGCATCTCTGAGGATTCCATAATAGCCAATCAGCCAAGTAATGCAGAAAGAGTATACTTTGCAAATGAGCTTGAGCAAACACCTGGAGGGGCTTTTGCCAGACTTCGTAGAGGTACTTCCTGGAGGACTGAGAAATGGGCACGTGGAAATACGTATCAGACTGTCACAACAGGAACAACCAGCTCAGCTTTACAGGTGACCAGCGACTGCTGGTCACCTGTCATTTCGGAAGAAGCTCATTCTGCATAGGTGCCCCCACTTGCATTCACTTTGGTCAGCCTCAATTAATCCTCCTCCTGCTTGTGCTCTTGAAGAGGAAATTAAGGGACTCCCTGCCTCTAGAGATGCTTCTGTTCTGGGAATCAAATAAGGAGTGAGATGCACACCTGAGTGGTCTGCCTCAGGTGTGTAGACTGGATGAGCCACATCTGTACATCTGCAAATGGGAGTACAGTTTCACTTTACCTCTGTCAGTTGGTGAAGCAGATGCATGAGTGGGTTGTTTTTCATGTCATCCAGCTGTTGACTGGGTACGCTCTGGCTAGAAAGAATGTTTTGGCAGGACAGTTAGTTTGGACACAGTGGTCCCTACTTCCTTGGATTGGGGAAGACTTTTCAAGCTTTGATGAACTTTAATGATCTACTTGTTTGCCATGCAGTTATACAGGAAGCTCTTGGTATTCTGCACTTCTGTTCCATTCTTGGGGCTGCCCCAGAAAAGGTATTCCAGCTTCCCTTGGGACATCTGGGTATCTTTGCCTTTTTGTCAGTCTGATCCAACAAGTGATCAGCTGGGTGTTTGTCACTTTGGGTCTCAGCTAATGTTGGAAACATGTTAATTACATGCAAGCAGTATCCATGTCTACTAGGCCTTATGGTTGAGGCACCCAGAGATTCCCCTTGGGCGTACTCTATTTCTGTTAGCAACGTGTTGAGGGACCCTTGAGTACAGTGTACCAGGGAATGGACCATATGCCCTTGATTGGTATTTGAGACAGGATGTCTCTGTGGTTAGAGCTAGTTTGCAACAAATTGGGAATTTACTTGTCCACCTACATCAAGAAATACTCCTCACATTCTGTACGGTGAGGCCTTTGCTCTGCCTTAGCTCGGTCTTCATACTGAAGTGCATGGGCCTCTCTTTTTCAATAGAGATGTCTATGTTCACAGGAACTTTGAACAGTCTTGCCCACTTCTTTAGCCTAGACTTCCAAAGTATAATGTGGCTCTCCATAGCTTTACTCAGACACTGAAGAGCCCTAGGGAGAGGCCTTGGACTGAGATTTCACTTTCAAGATTAGATATGATAGTCTTGTTGACAAATTGCTTAGTCTGTTGTATCTTATGTGGCTCTTAGAGGGCTGGGAATTTTGCTAGTTCTTGTTCAGGAGCTTGTGATAAACTCAGAATACCATCAGTTTCTGACAAGAGATTGAAGACTCTCGGTCCCCTCCCCTCAAAAATTTGTTAGTGGGGAGCCAG
Organism: Macrobrachium rosenbergii; assembly: GCF_040412425.1. Lineage (NCBI taxonomy): Eukaryota > Metazoa > Arthropoda > Malacostraca > Decapoda > Palaemonidae > Macrobrachium > Macrobrachium rosenbergii. The sequence continues at coordinate 6,129,212 of NC_089757.1, read as the reverse complement.
ATGAGACACTTATGTGTCCAGTGTCAATCCTGCAACACTAGCTGAAGAGAATCTGACCTCGTAGGCCAGTGTCATGTTGTCATTTTAGAACTGGCAAACTTGAAAAGGTGTGTTGTCCAGAACACCCTTTTTTCTGGCTTTTGAATTGTCAAGCGAGCTTACAGTTCATCCTGTGAGGAGGGTGGTCAACCAGTCTGAGTGAGAGCTCTCAGATTCAGGGGGCTCATCCCTAGCTGTTCAGAGAACTTTTTGGTTCACAGGTAATGGAGGCTGGTTTCTGGTGGCACCAGACTACTTTTACCTCATTTTACCTTAGAGACATAGCCCACAAGTCCTTGGCACACTCTTCTTATGGTGGCTGCTCAAATGTGTAGTCTCCAAGTTCTTCTCGGACAAAAAAAGCATTTTGCTTAAGGTCTCGGATAGCATAAGACTGGAGGTTGAATGGCTCACTGTCTCTGTCTGTCTCTCTCCCTCTTCTTTCCTCCATTCCTCTGCAGGTCAGCAACCAACTCAGTTAGGTGCAGGTAAGCCCCATAAATCAGGCCTTCTATCTTAGAGCTTCAGTTCATAAGGTGTGACTCCCTCCACTATCAATTTTTAGTTAGGGGCTGTACTAATTAATTTTTAATTGACTCAAATACTAGATGCCTTTTGAGCTTTGGTACTTTGTCTTTAGGGCAACAGTTGGTTCTACAAAGTTTTCTCAAGTAAGAAGCCAACCATATCTCACTCTCTGTGGGGCTTACCAGTCTTGCATCCCTATGCTAGAATGTATAGGGTTACAGGGCTTGTGGCCTGGGGCATGTTATTTCTTGAGTGGGGAATAAACTTGCCAGTCATTTGAGAGAATATCCTCCCACCTAAGGAGTGAGTCTTCAACACAAAAGGCGATGGTTTGTATTCCGGTAGGAACAAATAACAGATTTAAGTAATTTTTATTTTTCCAAGGTATACAAACCAGGGCCTTCTTTCATAGTCCCACCTCACTCATTCTGCATAGTCCCTAATGCTAAAGGAAAAAGTGAGTGAGGTCCCCCTCCCCACCTCACCCACCTACCACCAGTTAACTACTTTGTTGCCAGTTTTCAATGACCAGTTCTAACTTACACCGAGGAATGCTCTTACATCACAGGCTGTAGATTGTATACATGGGAAAAATACAAATTTCCTTAGAAAGTTTTTTTGTTTTCTGATAATATTTGCAATTAAAGCTCCACTCATTAATCAACACAATTCTCTCTCTCTCTCTCTCTCTCTCTCTCTCTCTCTCTCACACACACACACACACACACACACACACACACACACACACACACACACACACACACACACACACACACACACACACACTCTCTCTGCATTTATTGATATTTTGAAGAGATATCTGTATGTGTTAAGCAATACAGTTATTGTTATTTAAATGTTAGCTTTTGCCAGTTTCTGCAACATAGAGACTTTTTCAAGGTTTCTGTAGAAGGCTGTATTTATTGATATTTTGAAGAGATATCTGTATGTTTTAAGCAGTACAATTATTGTTAATTAAATGATAGCTTTTGCCAGTCTGCAACATAGAGACTTTTCCAGAGTTTCTGTCAGAAGGCTGGTTTTGAGTAGTGTAGTTTTATATATTTTTATTGAATTATTAATGCATTTTTTTATTTACTTTTTTTTTGGTAAGTTGTTAGCTTAAGGGTTGATCGTGTTTCCGCGAACACTTTACAACAACGTTCCTTCCTTCTTGTCTGCAGTTTGAGTAAATGAATCCAAGTTGGTTGGCGCCTGATTAACAAGAACTAGAAATGGGGGAACCGCAAAGCAGAATTGATGACAAGAAACAATCAGACTTTGAAATGGAGGATACAGAGGAGGATAGCAAGAAAGGAGCAAGACACCGCAAAAAGCATATCATCAATAAGCTGAGGGTGCAGATGGAATTTTATTTTAGTGCAGCAAACCTTAGCAAGGATAAGTTTATGAATGAGCTGTTAGAGAAGAGTCCATACATTGACCTTGACATTTTTTTCCGATTCAACAGAATCCGTTCATTTACAGATGATATCAATCTTTTGAAGAAAGCCATTGAGAAGTCTCCAATTTTGGAATTGTCTGGTGATGGGAGCAAGGTGAAAAGAAGTGTACCAGTCAGTAAAAAAGAAAATGAGACATTATGTACTATATATGTTGAAAATATTCCATCACATGTAGATCATGAATGGGTTCATGAAGTGTTTGCAAAGTATGGAACAATTGATTACATATCATTCCCTAGGTTCAGGAGCACAGGGAGGCCAAAGGGTTTTGCATTTGTTGAATTTGAAACCCCTGAAATGGCAAACATTGCATTAAAGTGTTTTGGCGCTGTTGGTTGCAAGATTCCAGTGAATACTGAACCATCCAAGCTGCAAAGTATTTGTACTCATGAGAAAGCTGGAGCTGATGATAGTAACCAAATGGAATCTGGTGTCCAGCCAGGTTTTGGAGGAGTTAAGGAATCAGAGAATGGAACTGTATCTGGTATTGCTGTGATGATGGAAGGGACTGATGATAGTAGTAGTAAGGAAATTGAGTACAAGAAAATTATTGAGGAAAATATTAGTGGAAAACGAAAGAGAGAGAAAACTGAAGGGAATGAAGAAGAAAAGGATGATGTTGACAGCATAGCTGTTTCAAAGAAAGCAAAGACAGAATCTTCAGAATCAAGTGACTTGGCAAGTAGTTACGCAGGTAATAATATCTCAGAGGATAAAGATGTGCCTAGTAGCTGTGAGACAAAAGTTGAAGAGAAAGCTCTGGGAGTTGTGGAAAAGACTGAAGATTGTGGGAAAAAAGTTGGAATTTCTGAGATAGAAAATGTTATACATGAAGTAAGGAAAAGTGTAGAAGCAGTAAAAGAGCCTGAGGAACATGGGACTGAAGGGAAAAATGCTTGTTCTCCACAGGTAAAAAGACCACTTGATGAAGGAAACTGTGATAAGTCAAAAAAACAGAAAGTAATTGCTGAAGACAACTTTCCTCCATCCAATCATTCAGATAAAAAACAAAATATGTCTGTTGAGGAGTCTGTCCCTTCAAAGACCAAGGCAAAGAAAAAAAAGCGAAAACGAAATAGAAAGGAAAAAGGAGAATGTTTGGGAGGCATTTCTCTGAAAGTCATGTCCAAGCAAGAATGGACACGATTAAGGAATGAGTACCTAAATATGCAAAAGAGGTATATGGAAACCTTAAAGTGGGATTTGCAGAAACGAAAATATGTTCCAGCTGATGAAGATAGACCTACAAGGGTACAGAGCAAAGGAATGCCGAAGTTTATACCAAATGTTGTCATAAAAATTAGCTTTGAAGAGCCCCCCCAGGATCCAAAAAAGCTACATGATGCAATACGTGAAGGAGGTGGAGGGGGAGTGGCTTACGTAGAAACAAGTGCAGTTGAAAAAGATGTCTATGTCCGCTTTACATCTAGTGAAGCTGCATCAGCTTATCTGAAAGCAGGATTGTGGAGTCGGATGATACTTCTCTCCGGAGAAGAGGAGAAAATGTACTGGAATCACTGTATTGATTCTTGGATGATGAGGAGGGGTAAAAATAGACGTATGAAAGGAACAAATAATGATATTCCCAGCGAATTGAGGGGTAGGGAAAAACTACTTCAAAAAGCATTGAGAGAGGCACGAAGTGATAAGCCCGTATGTCATAAGGTCTTTGAGACTTGAGATATATTGAATCTTGCTACAGTAAATGTTCAGGTGTATAATGTTTAATAACTAAAATGTGAAGCTTCAGGGCATGGAGTTTTTCATGTTATTCAGATAACAAGGGTTATCCAACATCATATATTTGATTGGTGTGAACAATAAATTTCCAGTTTCATGTGAGTTTCTTTCATTTTATTCCATGATTTTATTGCAAGTCAACTACATTTTAAATAAATGTAGGAATTCATTCATGAGTCTTGACTTATTAAATGTGTATTTACACTTATCTTAGTTTTGCATCCTTACAAGATTAAGTGGAAAATGCACATGATCTGCTGAAATAAGGCCTAATTTAGGGGAGTTTGTTATTATAAGGGCTAAAAAAGAAAGGTGTAGTCTTTCTGTTGATTTTATGCCTGTGCATGCTCTAGCAGGAAGTTGAAGAACTGGTAGCCATTATTCATCTCTGTTACTGGCATGTTTTGGTACAGATACTTGCATCTACAATGTTTATACCCCTGATCTTATTACTTTGCTTGATATTTCATGAATGATCAATAATGGGTTATTAATTGCCTCATGTAAATTGTCTTTTGGTTAAAATGGATTGGTTTTTTGTAACTTTTTAGCTATCTAAACCATTTGCTAAGTATTTTATGCATGAGTCAGTATAGACTATATTTTGTAGTTAGTTTATTTTTTGTTGTTTATTCTTTCAACAACATTTTATTAGCATCAGGATATATGAATATTTGAGCTAAGGATAGGTACTGTAATTAGTTGTACCTCAGTTAAAGGATTTAATCCTTTTCAGAAGGCTATCCTTGAACCAAGCAAATTTTTCCCATAAATAATGGGAATAGGATTAATCCATTCCAGACCTCCAAAAATACAACCAATTAAAGCACACTGACAAAAATTTAACAAGCCTAGCATGCAAGAATGCTTCAAGAAAAAGAAAAGGGAATCAATGAAATAAATGCAATTATTTTCCTAACTTTATTTGGGAGAGGTGATGGCTTATATGATAGGTAGTGAGAAAAGTGAAAAGGAGAGGAGTTATTGTTTGGATGGGCAGCCCCCTTCCATGAAAAGTGTTTCTCATCCCTTTCTTTCTTCTGGAGATTCACTGTTTCTTTATCACTAAAAACCTGTCCGGTCATTGGCAACTGATTGTTTAGTAGATTTCAGAAATTTTCCCACTCCAGATGTATTTTGAATATTTGGAACAAATACCAGATTGTTCAAACATTGGTTTATATTACAGTTTTGCTGTATTTTAGAAGTTGGCCCATAAAACATGCTGGGAATTGATAGAGTATGTGAACTAGTTTAAATATATATTTTTTATTGGTTGTTTGATTAATGTATCTATATGTTTGGACAATTTATTTAAGTGATACTGTACACATTTTATGGGTAGTAATTGTAGTGAAAGCTGTGATATTGACAAATAAAGTTGTTTATTGTTGACCAGTAAAATATATTAGGAACGGGGAGGTAGGAGACCTGATAATTCAAGATTATTTTTTATTAAGCAGAATGGTTATGGTCGTGAAGAAGTTAAATAACTGAACTTTCACTAAAGACAAGAATGGTTTGATTACATTTTTAACAGAGAAAATAAAAAATTTAATGTGCAGAACTTGAGTTTTGGAGGAACATGAGATAAACTAGAGGATGTTGGGAGACTTAAAATGTGGTTGATTAAATAATCACTTAAGATTATGAACAGAAGAGGCAGATAGGAGATCATTGATAAAGAAGAGGTGTAAAGCAGTTAGATAAGAGACTAGAAGTTGTTAAACTACAGTACATTGTTTCAAAAATGTCATCATGTTGTATGTTCTCAATGCTTATAGCTTCATCTTGAATTTTGAATCCATGTAATATTTGGCCATATAGTAAAGTCTTCTTCCACCTTCACTAGTTTTCTAAGCAGTTGCTGCTGTTTGCATAATTTCACTCAGTTTTTCTTTCTGCAAATACCTTATTTCTTTTTACAAGTAATTGCAATCATAATCACACATGAAGGTTTTCTACTGAGGAGATGCATTATGCTAAGTCTTGCCATTCCACCAGATATGATATAGGAGGGAAGGAATTAAGGGACCAACATTTTTTGGATCTTTATGACCTTATGCCTAACAATTCTTATCTTTTCTTTGTCTTAATTCCAGAATACTGAACTGTAAAATTTATTCTTTTCTTCACTCTTTTTAGTCTCATTTCTGTTGCTTCAGTCTGATTCTTCTCCAGTTTCCTGCAAATAATGCCATTTTTAACACTAGATTTGAGGCTTGCTGTTTCTCAGTAATTTTTTATGCTCTTGACTTGATGTCAGTGAGATTTTAACGTCAAGTTCTCTGCATGTTATACGTTTTCACTTCCTCTGACCTTTTGTTTTATGGTGCTTGTCCATAGGCCATCTTTTTTTTTTACTTGGGGTGAATCTTAACAACTGTTTAAGGCAAGTCGGCATTCAAATAAAAGAAGATTGCTTGGCTGATCCAGATGATGTCTGGATCACCTGTTCTCCAGTTCTCCACCAGGTGTGTTTTGAATGTTTTAGTTTTTGTCAGAATTCTCCTTACTATAGCAGCAGAAGGTTGTTGGTATTTTGATGTTTTGATGTTTTGACTATGGGCTGACTGCCTTTTCCTAGGACTTCATCCACAGGAAGCAAAGCCAAGAATGTCAAGTTCTGTGGAAATGATTACTGTGTTAGCAGATGTGTAGTTTTCAATTAGATGCACTGTTGATACTGGCTGCAGGGGTGTAGATTCTGATCTTTAGAATAGATATGAAGAATGTAGGGATTGGTCAAAAGAATTTACTGTATATGCTCAAGTTTTGTAGACAAAAGAAAAGAAGGGAACCGGGTAGATTGAAAAAGCAGATAGTTAGGTCAGGACATATATCTGCCCTCCCTCCCTCTCAAGTGCCTTTGCCATCATATGTGTCTAATCAGTCTGGCTCTTTCTTCTCTTACTCATATAGCTAGACCTGAGACTTCTTTAGCTCCACCTTTAGTTCCCCTTTGGCTAAGAAAAAGCATATTGAGAAGTTAGAGTGGGACATGAACCTTATTTTAAGTCTCCTAAAGGATTGATTGAATTCGTGGTAGGGACACCATTTAAACAAAGGATGTCCTGCAACAGCTGGAAAAGTCCACTGTAAGGGAACTGTGTCAATTCTCAGGCAGTGTGATTTTATTCCTTGTCTCCTCTTGTTTACTGCACTCCAATACCCAATAGTGGGTGGTGCTCTCAGTGCACCTCACATGGTGCACTGTAGGCATTCCTTAAGGTTCTTTGCAATGTCCTTTTGGCCCCTAGCTGCAACTCCTTTCATTCCTTTTACTGTACCTCTGTTACACCTATAAAACCTTTTTACACCCAATTTCCCTTTCAGCATTGAATGGCCTCATAGATCCCAGTGCTTGGCCTTTAGCCTAAATATTATCCATTCCATTCTCATTTAGTGCAATTGCCGAAGGATTGTTTTGGTAAATGTAAAAATACTCTTGCCAAATTTTAACTTCATCAGATTCTAGTAATTATGATGTTAATGCTTCTAGAACAAATGGTATAGGTATAAAGTGTTATTAAAAATCTCCTTCTCTGGTGAAAGAGGACTTTGAAGTGGCGGAGACTCCAGGATTTCAGCACTTGTGGAGCGTTGCACCTCACTTTATCCTCATTTACTGGAGGAAACAAGCCCAGTGGGGACTAGGTCTCTGGTATCCTTGAGTATGTCATCTATTACTAAAATTTTTAAAAAGCTAGACTTTCTCCTTCAATTAGAATATGTTTCAGTGAGATTTCTTGGGCTCTAGCACCCAAGACTTCTTTTAAGGATGCCAGCGCTCGTCTTATTTTACTAAGTTGCTTAGCCACCTCTTATGATACAGGCGTATTACTGGCGCTTAAATCATCTTTGGTAGATGATTTGGATGTCGGCCTGTCTTGACCCTTTGAAGAGATTTGCTCTTGAGACTAGCAAGGTGCTTTGAACAAATACTGAGGCAGAGATTTTGCCCAGGTCTAAGTTTAGTTATTGAAATTTTGTCTTTTGCTGGACTTTTGCTCAGTACAGTTGCCTTTTCTCTGCTCCAACTTAAGGAGTTTGTGGGGCCAACTGGTATTAAAGTGTGGGAGGAGTCATTTGAATGTGCCTTGCATAGACAAGGTTATTTCAGATGCTGCAGGCATTTTCATATCCTTATACTAATTCAGTATGGAAGAAAAGAGAAGTTGTGCTCATATCTTTCATCAAGGTTTTTCTTACTCAGAAGATGTCAGCTGTTTTGGTTGCTACTTTGGATCACCTTCAAAATCTTACTTTTTAAAGCAGTAAGGGAGGATATCTCAGTACAGGAATAAAGAAAATTTCTTAGACAATCTCTCGAGTGAGGAGTGAAAAGGCCTGTTTCCTTTCATCCTTTGGGCCCCTCCAGTAAGAGTAGAGGTATTTTCTTTACCAGAAAGAAATCAGGTTTTCAGTCTTCAGGTTGTGGTAGAAGGGTGACTGCAGGTCTGACATGTTTGGAGAGATTTAGGAGCAGAACCTTGAGTGGCAGAGGTACTGAAGAAGTGGATTTCCTTTCTACTTGCATTGTCTCCTATAGCCTTTCCTTTGTATCTTCACCAGCAGGAAGGCCAGCCCTATGAGAGCTGAAACTCACCTCAGTGGTCTGGTTAAACTACTTTGATATAATAATAATAATAATTCACCAGCAGGAGAGGTATCTCATTGTTCAGAAGTTGTATCGTTGTTAGAGGAGAATGCGCTAGAAAAGGTGTTGGTAAATTCCCTTAGATTTTTCATCAGATTTTTTCCAGTACCAAAAGTGTCAAGAGGTTGGTGCTCAGTGCTGGATTTATCTAGACTTAACAGTTTTATTCATCTGTCCCAGTTCGCCATGGAATCATCCAGCATTGTTCCAGCTGCTATCCAGAGGCATGACTGGATGATATCGATGGACATGCAGGATGGATATTTCCACATACCAGTATTAATAAATCCTCAGGTGTGCAAGTTCCTTGAATTTGTGTTTGCCGGGAAGGTATACCAGTTCAAGGCACTTTATTTCGGACTGTGTACAGCGCCTCATATTCATGAGGATTTTGGTGTCCTTTGGGGGATGGTGGCCCACTCTCTAGATGAGATTCTGAGGGCCAAGGATCAGTTGCTTTGTCTGGTTCAGTCACTAGACATCATGATCAATTTTCAGTTTTCCCTGACTACCATTCAGTCCATCCTGTATCTGGAGACGAGGATAGATGCTCACAATTTTCAGGCTTTTGTGTTGAAGAGACGATTAGAAAATTTATCTCTTCTCGGAGAATTTTGGTTCTTGAGGGTTTCCTGTAGGACGATGGCTTTCTCTGAAGGAGGGCTACTGCATCCCATTCATGGAGAGCCCCCTATTAGTAACTTCTCCCATCGTATTGACGGCCTACTGAAAAGCCTCGGAGAAGCATTTGGCCCTTTCAGAGGAGGTCTGTTTCCGCCTTCTAAAGAAAGCCATAGAGGAAGTCGAGGACAGCAGCACAGGTTTCTAGAAATGTCTGTTCGTAGTCTCTAAGTCACTGGGGGGTTGGAGACCAGTCCTTGATGTCAGCACCCGGAATCACTTAGTACGAAAGACGAAGTTCAAGATGGAGACAAACCAGTCAGTTCTGTCATCCATTCACCAGGGCAATTGGATGATAACCTTGGACATGCAGGATGCAAGCATACTTACATGTCCCCATCCATCCAGACTCCAGGAAGTGTCTCAGGTTCGTATTCCTGGGCAGAGTCTTCCAGTTTTGGGCTCTGTTCTTCGGCCTCAAGTTTTCACGCGAGTCCTCGCCCCTCTTGCAAAATGGCTTCATTTAATCATTTGTGTCTGCAGGATAATATTCCTCTAGTGCTTTGTTCAGAAGTGTAAGGTTATGTATGAGGTAAATGATGAGTCAAGTGCAGTGATTTGTTGATACAAAGGTTCAAAATATCACGGTGCTGATGCATTTTTATGCATTTTTCAAAATTAGCTTACAGCGTGTATTTGGTGCCATTCTAGTTGATGACTTATGAAATAGTAAGAGGATATATGACAAGGTGATATTTTACCCTGGCAAATTCATCCTGCTCGTCTTAATTTGATCTGAGGAGCATGGAATAATTTCTTCTGTTATGTTTTCGATACTAGGCAGTATTGTTGATTTGTAATAAATGAATTGAAAACCCATGCAAAGTATATCATGTAATTTTGTCATATCCTTTATCCTGAATTTCTTATTTGAGATGAATTTCAGTAATCCATTCAGAATGTATTAATTGGCCTTGTTCCCTATATTGGCTGTCATTAATGTGTACAGTATTTACTAAAATACTTTTCATATTACTGAAAAAAAGATTCTTTTTTCAGTTCCTTGTTCATGAGTTGACTGAAAAATGCTGGGATAAATGTATGGATCGCCCTTCTACAAGACTGGAATCACGCACTGAGAGTTGCATCAAAAACTGTGTTGAACGCTTTATTGATTCTAGCAATTTTGTTGCAAACAGACTTCAGAAAGTATCAACATCTTCAGGCCACCTGTGATTCAAGAATACTGTGTACAGCTAAGTATGAAGAATGCAGCTGTGATTTTGTAAATCATTGGTACATCTTCTACATTTATTGAGCTTTGTGGATAAGTAAATAACACTTCAGTATGTTTTCTAGAATAAGAGACTTTGTATATAGGCATAGGAGGAAGTTTTTAATAGGTACAGCTGTTGTTGGTGGTATTGCCCTCATAAGTCGGTATGCAGAGCACAAATTGCTTGAGTGGCATGATGCACAGACAAGAATGTTACTTCAAAAGCAGAAAAAACGACAACATTATGAGAATACACAGAGAACAGCTAATACAACTGTCATGAGTTTAGCAGGTAGCTTGAAGGAGCTTGTAACAAAAGACCTAGACTCTGAAGCTCTTCTTCTAGCTATCAGGGAGCAGCCACAGCACAAGCACAGCATTTGGCAGCAACTTAAAGTTATAGGATTTAGTCGTGCCATATCAGTTGTTTATGTTTCAAGTCTGGTGGCCTCTGCTATACGTGTACAATTGATGCTTCTAGGTGGTTATACATTTGGTGACCTAGTCCATGAGGGTCATGCAGGAATACCAATTTCTCAAGGACTGCAACAGAAATATTTGGCTGCTGTCCACTTTTTGGTTGAAGAAGGGGTTCCCAAACTTACACAGCATGTTACTCGAGCTGTGACAAAAATAGCCACTGGATTACCCCTCACTCAGCAGTTAACACTTTCACAGTTGGAAGCTGTTTTCCAAGAAATCAGGCTATTGTTAGCTGGGGAAGGAATTTCTCAGGAATTTCCAGAAAGTAAGTCATGTAAACTGGAGAACTGGACAAGCTATGTGTTACAAGTGCCACTGCCTCCAGAGGATGATTCTTCTGAGAGCAGGGTTTTGTATAATATGTTGATTGAGACTTGTGATATTCTAGGTAGTGAAGATTTTAATATTGTTATGGACTCTTTAATTCAGCATGGTTTTAACCACATTTTTGATAGATTGGCAGATTTCTATCCTCTTAATAAACCCCAGCAAAGCTCAAGTAGTACTACGTACAATTGGGTCAGTAATATAAATCGAGAAGAACCTCTCAGCGTTGCAGAAGACAACAACTCTGCCATGAAAATCAGCCCTCCTCAGGGTGCATTTTTGAGCAACCATACCCTAGCTGTTGCAAAACTTGTCCCTGTGTTATCTGGAATAGTGCATGGTGCTCTTTCTCCAGCACCTGGCCAGTTACTGCAGAAGGTATTAATGGAAGAGAAGCTTGAGACATTAGGTTTTAATGTTTATGATGCATTTGCTGTGCCTCTTTGTCAGTAGAATGTAGAACAGTCTGGAAAGTAGGATTAATTTTTAAATGTATGCCTGCAACATGAGTGCATCAATTCAACTTGTAATTAATAGTGTTGTGTGTTTACATGGTTAGTAGTTTTTGTACACTTAGTGATGTATTAAATATGGAATAGTGTATCAATACATTTGTCTAAAACAGTGTTTGACTTTCACTTCCTGACGCTACTTTTGTGTACCTAATGAATCATGAAGAAATCAGTTCTTATATATCACTGCATATAGTGTATGGTTTGTGCAGGGCATTTTTAAACAGTGGAAGAGAAAAAAGTGACAGTTATGGAGGTTATGATGGACTTTTTTTTTCTCAGAAGTACTGCATTTGTTATTCCTTTACATGCTTGAACTGCAATATTTGGCTGAGACTTTGTCAACATGAAAAGGTATAATGATTTTGGCGTTACCATTATTTCATTGGTCTTGTGATGAAGTTTTGCATAGTATACTTCACATATTGAGTGATAAATTTCAGGGAATTTCTATCCAGTATAGTTTCAAGAATATCAGGAGTGCTAAAATATGCACGTTATTACCGGAGAAACATAGTATTAAAAACTCTGCAGTAAATTCTATATTATTTGCCATTTTATATTAAAAATTTTTATTTTTAACATAAATGCACTTAGATAATGAGAATTAAGGTTTAAGTGATTTATGCTGTACTGTATGTCCAAGAAAATTTAACAGCTATCAGGTTAATGAAGCAACATTTTTCATGTATAGCTATAGTCTTTTTAATTTCTCAATTGATGTTGATTGACACTCAGGAAAAAAAATAAAATTGATCTTAATTGACACTGGCTTTCCAGAAAGAAGTGGAGATGTTTTATATGAGCAACTTACCAAGTAATTCCGCCCATTGCCACAGGAGCGTGGAAGCGACTTGCAGCGAATAGCGTCATTCTCTTTTATGCTGTGCTGCTGTCAACAAGTCGGTCATTGCAGTCCTGCCTGATTCACAGATTGTTGCATGCTTGGTGAAGTTGAAGTATTTCACTTTTGTTTAGCCCAAGCTGTTTTTTGGTTTTGTTATTGCATGTAGACTTACTTTTACTTAGCTATGTGTGATTCTAGCTCTTCCAGTCGTCACTATTGCAGCGAAGGCTGTAAGGTTAGATTAGTTAAGCTTTGTTATGATGCACATACTAGGTGCACCAAGTGTAGAGGGCAGGTGTGTTCGAGGGAGAATACGGGTGGGGAGTGCAAGGCCTGGGATGAGTAAGTGGAAGGTGCTTGAATCTCATCTTAATAGCCTTGAGGAGAATGGGATAAGGAAGGCGGCCGCTCAAGCCGAAAGTAGGGCCTCTGTTAATAGGGATTCTTTTCCTAAGCCTAAGATAGACTCTAGCCTCCCTCTTCCCTCTACTCCCGGTCACACTCTTTTTCCCTATCCTCAGCCCTCCCTCTATCCCTCCTCATATTCCCGTGCTTCTGACCCCGATGTCTTGGCCAGTCTTGAGTCTAGAATTGAGTCGTCTTAAGTTGACAAGAAAATAAATCTAGTGTTAATTCAGTGCCAGAGATAGGGGCATCCCTTAGTGTTTTGGTGGACAAAGTTTTCAGTGATAAAGTGTAAAGTGAAGTGTCAGTGGAGGACGTGGTTTCCCATCCCGTTGGTTCTCCTAGACGAAGGTCATTGTCCCACTCCCCTAAACCTGGGAGGTCCAAGGGAGGCTGGCGGGGTTTGCCCACAGGTTGCTGCCCCCTCAGTCGAGCCTGTTGCAAGATCCCAAGCTTCAACAGACTGCCAGTGTAAAGGCATGTTGGATGTGTACTGCTTGTCTTCGAGCTCGGACTCAGATTCCGACCACGGGTGTTGCAGACGCTTCCTTGATTTGTCCTGGCCACTGAAAAGGCACATGGAGGACTCAGTTCCGTTTTCCCTTTGCCTGTCAAGTGTCACAGGGAGACCTTCAACAACCCACTACCACCTTGCAGCTACGGTGTGATCCTTCAGTTTTTGCCTCGGTTCAGCTACCTGCGCATCCATGGGATTCTCCATTTTCATTCTCCCAAGGATTCCAAATGGCCGAAGCATCGTTCTTAGTGCCTGTCACCCAAGATCCCATCTCGCCCCGTGCTCCCAGCGCCCACTCCCAAGAGCCCAGTTCCAGCTCCCGTGCTCCCAGCATCTGCTCCCGTGCGCCCACTGGGGACAGCTCTTCAGAACTCACGTCTCTTTACTCTTTCAGAGTTCTTAAAAAGAGAGAACTTGGGTGTTCCTTCACCACAAGAGGAGTCACTTCTTCACAGAGATCCGCCTTGCTATTTTCTCCATTGGATTCTTCTCACCTTTTTCTCCAGTCGATCGTGGAAGAGGTCGCGTCACATCTCCAGAAGAACTCCACTCAAGACCTGATAGCTCAGTCTTCTAAACGCCCCAGGAGTTCTTTGTCGTCTTCATTTATTCCCAAGATGATCTTTGTCTTCGTCGTTTACTCCCAGGATGACCTCTCCAGAGACAGTATTCTCCTGCAAAGGCTCTCTTAACTGATGAGGAAATGACAAGCATTGTTTTCCAATGCTAGCAGCTTTTTTTTATTTTAAATTCATTACTTATCTTAATGTTTTAGAATGGAATATATCCATGTATCCCACCTCCTGTCAATGTGGGAATCAGCTATGTAATTACTTGGTAAGTTACTTATATGAAAATGTTATTTTCATAATAGAGTTAAGTTTCATGTTTGCTTACCAAGTATTTACAGAGTCAGAGCCAACCCTCCTCCCCTCCAATGGACGTAAGGGCAGAAATAGAATGAGGTTGTCAGCTAAGTTGTTCCTAGTATTCCCATTACATGTAGTGGGTGGGACTGGTCACCTACACTAAACAGTCAGAGTGCTACCATGAATTTTAAAATTTTAAGCTGCTGCACGAGTGGAAAGTACAGCTATGCAATTAATTAGTAAGTATATAAGAAACTTAATTTTATTATGAAAGTAATATTTTTACACATGTCCTTAATAGCACTTTACAATTACCAAAAAAACTCCTTGAAATCCCTTACAGTTTTCTGTAAAAGAAAACTAATGGGATGGCTTTGTCTGTCCGTCTATACGTTTTCTGTTTGCACTTTTTCTGTCCACCCTCAGATCTTAAAAACTACTGAGTCTAGAGGGCTGCAAATTGTTACATTGATCATCCACCTTCCAATCATCAAGCATAGCAAACTGTGGCCCTCTATCCTCAGTAATTTTTATTTTATTTAAGTTTAAAGTTAGCCATAATCGTACTTCTGGCACTGCCATAGTTACCAAAACCACAGGCCACCACTGGACTGTAGCCGAGCTTCATGGGGTGCAGCTAAGAGTTTCATGGGCCATGGTAGAGGCTACCACCAGACCGTGGCTGAGTTTCATGGGCTGCGGCTACGTTTCTTGGGCCATGGGTGAAAGTTTCATACAACATTATATGCTGCATATAAAATTAAATTGCTCTGAAGAAACTACGGTGTATTTTTTTACTTTTTTTTTTTCCATTTACTGTATGATCACTTCTGTTTGGGGCTAACAGTCTTTGGCTTTAGGGACTGCAATATCTTTCTTCAAGGATGACAAACAAGAATTCTTTCATTAGCTTGTCCTTGGATTGTGCACACAGACATTAACTGGGATTTTGGTTCTTGTAGGGTATTATCCAGTGCCTGATTTATTTTAATAGTCTTTGCTGTAACTATAACAACTGAAATTTGCAGTCACTTTATATGATTTTTTCATTACAGTATTCATGAGGCCTGTTTAAATCAAGGGTTTATCTGTCACTTAACCATTTCTCCCCATGACCCTGAGATTAAATGCATGTTCACAGAATCCAACATCATTATTAAACCTCCAACATTTACAAAACTACACTAACTTTTCCAAACGGCCTGTCCCTTCACTCTTACTTGAGCATATTTGGACAAGTTATTCCGCCTCCTTTTCTCTATGACCTGAGAAAAGACCCATGTTCCCTGGATGGCTCACAGCTTTAGTTGTGATGATGTTCTGATATGCACAAACAGTTTGAAGCTGTTGTGAATGAGACAACCACAGAGACAAATAATTGGTGGCACTGTGTACACAAAACATAGTGCACTGAATTTGAATTTCGAAACTTTTGTGCATAAACAGGGACAATCCAGAAATATTTCTTTCAGATCATTTTCTTATCTTAACATTCATTAGGTTAGGTAAACCGGTACTCTTTCTACAGTATAAGGTATGTGAAGCTGGTATAAATGTTTAACCATTTGATCCTTACTTATATAGGCTTCAAAGGAGGTGAAGGCGCAGACGGTGCAGCCATATTCCTATAAACAATTATGTAAAACACCAGGGTTACAGAAGTCATCAGTAAAATGAAAGAAACTTTGAGATTTACTACTATTATGTTTGAGAATTTGTCACACCAGTTCAATGTGGTTACTAAATGGCCAACTCACGACCTAGTTCCCAACTGTAAAGAATTTAGTGCATTAATATTAAAGTAATATTGAATGAATGCCCAAATTTGCACCAGTAATGATACTAATTAACCCTTTTGCTTATGACTCTTATAAACAATTACTGTATGTCTGTGGGCAGTGGCAGTGACTCGAGTGGTAAGCATAAAAATGTTTATACCTTTATTTCTTCAAAGACACATGTCTCCCAGAAGTTATCAAGGTAGACCATTCAATTTTCTTTCATTTTGTAGCTGAATGAATATTCTACACAATGGCATAAAAAAATCCCCCCCAAATAACTCTCATGACGGTGAAATAATGAGTAGAAATTACAAGGTATGAAAACATTTTGCACTTTTCCCACCCAAAAAACTAAACGCTATAAGTTGTTTTTTGTCCACGCACACCCAGGTAAATTACCTAGTTACTATAATGCAAAATGCTGAAATTTTAAAAAGGAAAATATGAAATGAAAAAATGAATGACAAGTAGCATGGCATTTTCTGTAAGAAAAGTGCCAGACACCCATGCAATACCTGCGATAAATGTTTCATTTGGCATCTGACTGATTGCTGTATACAATGGCATAAAAATCCCCCTAAAATATTTTATGTAGGTGAAATAATGAGTAGAATTTACGAGATATGTGAAAATTTTGCACTTTCCCCTAAAAAATAATTTGCCCCAAAAAATATTGCAATAAAGTCATTGTTGTAAACCATAACATACCCAGATAAATTTGGTGCTTTTGCAATGCAAAAGTTATAAATACATCAATGAATATATGAAAAAGTGATTGACAAAGTAACATCACGTTTTCTGTAAAATAAGTGGCATCCAGTCAAGTATTCGTTCCCCTCTCTCTCTCTCTAAAAAAGATAAGTGGTGTAATTATAGAGTAAAAATCTAAAACTATACAAAATAAATAAACATACATGTCACATATGTATAAAAAAAATCAGAAGCACTTGCTGAAAATGATCCTCATCTTGTCTGCTAGTTTTTGCAATCTTTTTTTATATTTTTTTGACATTTGAGTACGTCATCAGTAACCTGAGGACTTACCAGCATCGGTAAGCAAAAGGGTTAATAATCTTTTTTTATTCGAACAAATCCTTTGAAGAAGGTCTGTGAGAGTATTTAAACTCTTGGTATGGTTAAACTGTTTTAAGCCACTAATTGATATTCCTCTCTTTCTTTGTAACTGTATGTTGCTTTGCCTTGTCAAAATGCATATAATGGTGTACTAACGAGAGAGAGAGAGAGAGTTCTAGACCTTCTGCATAGATTATTATGTAGTTCATGTACCAACCATGCAGAGCCTATATTTGTAGCACAGATTTCTGAACTTAGTGGGGGCAAACAGGAAAGAGGTTTAAGAAAAACGACAGTAAGAAGAATGTTAAAGGAGCTAAATTTAGTAGACTTGTGATTTTTTATTTTGGCCTTGAAATTTGTCACTCCTGAAAATCTTTCAACATGAAAGCATGTCAAGCCCCTGAAGAATAGTACTTGACAGTGTCATCTTAGCTTCTGTGGGCACCAGAAGAATTGGAAGACCCAGACCTACTTGGATGAGAACTGTGAGAAGGGAGGCTGGAGAATGGTGGACAATAAAGCACAGGAAAGAAAGGAGTGGAAGAATTTCACAGAGGCAATAACAATGGTAGAATTTTGCAGATGCAGTGATGATGATAAAAATCTTTGAAGAGCTACAACTCATCCTGTAGCTTAAGGAAGAATACAGGATCCATGTGCTGCAGATCCCCACCTTAATGCATCTCATCTCACCAACTATACTGTATAAGCAAAAGCAAATGTGAATAGAAAGGAAGCAAAGAAAAAATAAAGCTGGGAAAGTGAAGGGTAGAGTTGAATGCAATACTGAGTGGTGAATGCAACAGTATCACAGGAAATGCATAAGGTTTCAAAATTGAGATGGAGTAAGGGACTTTAACCTTTGATACGTGAATACGTAAGGAAGGATGACTGTGTTGTAGTGAAAGGGCAGATCCTGTAGGGGGTGGAACCTTTATGGTATTGCTGTATAATGGATTTTGGAGCTGATAATAAGATGTCAGTAAAAAAGGAAAAAAGTACCAACAGGCCAGGTAAGGTGAAAAGAAATTTGAGGACTGATAAATAAGAATATCCCAGTAGTAGTTAGAGCAAAAGTCTCTGCCATATCTACAAGGCTTGTACATCTTTATATAGTATTTTACTGTGCAGGTATAAACATGGGCATCTGAAAAGAAAATTGATATTTTGAAGAGATGTGAATACAAAGAGGTGAGAGTCATGATTATTGCATTGAGGGGACTGTACTAAATATGTTGAAACTGCTCAGAGTTAAGGTATCTAAAGGCTTGAAAATAGTCTGAAAATACAAAGGTTTCAAAAATCAAGATATTTTGGTCTTGAGATGGAAAGCCAAAAACAGTTAATCTGAAAAGTAGGTACAGAAGCAGCAGAACATATACCAGTGAAAAAGCTGTAAAAAATCTGGAGAAAAGCCTAGGTAAAGCCCTCAACCAAATGAGAATTCAGATAAAGTACAGAAGAGAGTGGAAAGACGTTATTTCACTTCAGACTCTGTACAGAGAAACCTGACAAAAAAGAAAAAAAAACTTGTTACAACATTGAATCAAACAGTAATATCGAAGGGCTGCCAAGGCCTCATAACTCTACAGCAATAATGTCCACGCTTCAACCTGTAGCAAATGTCATGGTTTGAAAGATAAATTGAGTAAAGGGGATTTTGTCAGAATCTTAATCATTTTCAGTATGAAGTCCCTGTGGGACATAGGATCCCTAACTGTATTTGTGTAAGCATTACAGTTCATTTTCTTTTTAAAAAGTCACCTTTTCAACTACTATTGGTTTGCAATATGTAGGATATCAGTCCCAGAGACTGGAAGTCCATGAAGGTTTTTGGAGTTATGGTTCTCATTACCAATTGTATGGATTCCAGTCAGACAAAAATACAAAAAAGCTGTATGTCACTTCCCATGTAAAGAGCGACTCAGCATCATTAAACTAAGGTTTTTACTTTGTAGGGAAATACAAAATTTTGACTAAATTTTATATTCATGAAATGCAGTGCTGTAATTTTGCTAGGAGTGCCCTGTTCTCAGCCCCTCCAACTGTTTTCTTGCCTAGAGCTGCTTTGTTTTACTTAGGAAGCTATGGATAATGGTAACATCATGAGTAGTAGGTTCCTGCTAATGGTTTTTAAGCAATGCTAAATGAGCTGAGAGTTTTATTCCCTGGCTAACTCAGTTCTTTGCTAGAGCTGCTCTATTGTATATACAAATAAGTAAAATGGAAAGATTTATATTATAGGACTGTAATTACCTAAAATTTATAACACCTCATAGTTACAAGCCATTGCTTTAAAAGGATTTCTTGTCTTCCCTCCCTGCCAAATGACAGAGAAACCATTTTGCTCTGAAGTTACAAGGAAAATGAGAGAAAGATCTATCTCATTTTCTAAAGAATCATCTTTAATGTGGTAGTCTGAAATTCTGCATGTGTATATTCTACCTCACCATGATTTTTAGATTTATGAAGTATGAACATTTTTTGAAGGAGGTTTTTAATGCTGAGAAAACTTATTGAACATTAAAAGGCCTGGTGTAAATATTGGTGAGAGGATTTATTTTCCACACCTAGCCTCCCTTCATGTAATAGTAATTGCATTCTTAATTTGTGTGGTCCGTATTGAAGGTAAAGCAGGTGCTGAATAAATTGTCAATAAAAACATTAGGAACATTTGAAATTGGAGGAAATAAAAGAGCATCATCAGGTTACCCTGAGAAGACTTTACTTTAGTCTTTAAGTACAAAAGTAGCTAAGTCACATCTCTACAAAATAAGAAATTTTATTTTTTAAAAGAAGGATGTGATAAAAGTTCTTGAATATAAATTATATTGTGTAACTAGACCATAGATTCATTTCTAGACACTCGGACACCCTGTCCAAAGGATTTAATCCAGAATAAGTTGAACACGAGATTTATATGCCTGTTACCCAATAAAAAATGAAACTGCATGATACAGATTAATGAAAAAGAATTCCAATTGGAAACATGATACAAATTATTGAAAGGCATTCAGACTGTAAGCATAATACAAATTATAAGTATTTCCCTATTTAAACTCAGAGTGTTTCTATCATATCTTTCTCTGTCATTCTGTTCACAAAGTTTTTCTAAATTTTCACATTCCCACTAGAATGCAGCTTAGTTCAGTAATAATTGATCTAGTAAATCTTTTAGTTCATTTTTTCCTTATTTAAGGTGTGCTGTTGAATAGCTATTTTCTTTTATTTAACATGTGTTCTGACAAGTTAAAGGTTATTAGCTTAAGTCCTATAAATCCGCCAGAACCAGGCTGCCCTCTGTGGTAAAGGTCAATCCCTGAAAGCCAGCCTGGAGATGAAAGGGAGACTTCCTGGGCATCAAAGAAAGGCACTGTCAGTTGAGCTACATCAGACCTTCTAGATGTTGGTCCAAACTGAACGTATGAGTTTGACTCAAGTGTTTCTCTGTTAGGGGGAGAGGCTTTAGTTGGGTCACTTGGTTCTTGCAATTTGATCTCTTTTCTGGCTTCAGGAAAGATGTCATTTTGAATCCAGTAACTATTTGCACGTAGCAATTTGCCACTTGCATAGTCAATGGGTGTTACATGTACCTGCAATAAAAAGAGCACTACATTGAAAATACAAGTAAATTTAATTTGAAGTAACAAAAGTAATGAAAATGGTTTTAGGTTGCAACATCTTGCTTGTTTACAATAATTACTAGTTAATGATGTATTGGTTAAATTTAAGACTGGAAAAGACTTGATTTCAAGAGCTAGAAAAATATTTGAGAACTAGAGTTTGGTTTGGTTTTTTGGTTGGGTTGTTAGTTATAAAAAATATTTCAACCTGACAACTAAGTAACGTATTTTCCAAGCCTATTAACCTATGGGGTCAGAGATTAACCTAAAATGACAGTTAAAAACCACCTGGGGAGTGGAGTAGCATTTATGTCTAACAATGGCTGGACCCAGGTCCATTTTTTGGCCTGTGATACTTCTGATGTTAGGATGGACCATTTATAAACTTAACAAACTAAGTCTTCATCTCTTCCTTGTATTTATATGAATATCTGCATTGGGTTCACTGTTTTATACTTAAGATTTCTGCAGATATTTTGCATACTTTTGATATTAAACTGTTTTGTGCAGGTGTTAATTTGTTGGGATATTCATCCTTACTTTTGTCTTGTCTGTATTATTTGAGAGACCGGTACATTTGTCCTGGAGCTCGGGAAAAATGTATGTTAAGTTTCAAATCTCCCATAATATGCAACATTTGACCAGTGCATCATAGAGAATAAGGCATTATGGTCACTATAGTTATAGCCAGCCCCAACACCCTACTATAGTATTAAGAAATTCGTTGCACTGTTGACTGGTAAGTTGCCAGGTCACAAAGAAATCTTCAGACTTGTTGGCCATGGCAATAATAATTTGGCTGGTTTCTCATTGCTGCCGGTACTAAGATCCATTCCCTTTTATCTCATGCAGATGATACATTTTGTAGGTTGGATTGTTGGATCCATCTTCTCGTGGATTATGGCCGGAATAGGCATCAGATACATAATTTCCTTCATTTACAAATACATTTTGTTTCAAGGCAATACCAGGAATATAGTCATATTTCCAGGGAGTTTGGTCATGAACATCCCTAAGGCAGGGGTTCTATTGCTCATCACTAAATTATTACTAAAGGCACTTCAGGTTAAAACTGAATAATACTTTGCCATCAGTGACTATGGATAGACTTTTAGGCTTTAAAATGGTAGATTTGCAGCAGAATGCTCTTGAGATTTTATTGATTAACCCATGACCACAGGAAAGATAGGTGTTGAGGCTAGTTAAGTGATGTAAAACCAAGATCAGTAATGTAAAACCCAGTGAACTTTATTAAAATGTAACTTCATGATGAGTGTGTACATTTTAAGGTCCTGTTTTTTCATAGGTTAAAGTTCAGGGCTGTGGATAGGCCAAATTTTGAGAGAGAATTATTACTGCAATTATATGGCTAGTTAATGTCTGAAGATATTCAACTATGTAGTAAATATTAAATCCTTGTTTTTTCCCCTTCATTAGACTGTAGTGATGAATATGGTTTTGCTTTCTATGTGGTCACTTGAGAATTTGCTGAGTATTATCAATTATTCTTTTGAATTTGGATGATTTTGCTAACTTACCTGCAGGTTAATGTGAGTTTCCAGAGCACGGAACTTTACACCAGTTACTGCATGATTAGAAGGGCCTTCCAAACGATCAAGGTCAATACTGCGTTCATCATAAGAGAGTCTCTTGTAGTTTATGTTCTTCTTGTACATAGGACTGTTGAGGAATACTTTATTTTAGAACAGTAAAGAAATTTCTAAAATTTGTAACGTGTGTAGGACAAGCTAATCATATTTTAAAGAATTGGTTTTTATAAGAATGCTACAAAATAGAAATAAATGCAACTTATAAATTCTGAATAACAAAGTGAAAAATTAAAAATGAATACTTGGAATTATTTCTTGAAGCATCTACAGGTTTGAAGGGGGATATCAAAACCAAAAAACTGACTTAGAAGTACAGTTGGTTTTTTGCTGTGTAGAAAACATTCTTTAAGGTTTTTTTTTTAAATATTGGAGCCAGATGGATGAGCAACTTAAGCGCATAAATGTACCAAGCTAAAGGGCAAAAAGATGCTCAAAACCTGAATGAAGTGATATGCATACCTCTCACAGGAGGAAAATATTTTAGGAATCAAAGAACATTATTAGATAATTTCATAGCTGATAAAAGTTGCTTCTACCTATCTACATCGATTGGTGCAGCATCCATCCACTGAACTGTAGAAGCATCAATTTCTCCTTTAGGTAAGGCTTTGCCCTGCTGGATGACCAAGTGGATTACCTTATTTATCTTAACAAACTTTACTCCAGTGACTACCTGTGGAGGAAATGTTCTATATTGATTAAATATTTTATGGGGTATCTCTTGATTTTTTAATAAACCATAAAGACTTTAGAGTTTTGGAAAGACTACTAAAACTATAGAATATGTAATGATGCTTAAAAATATCCAGTACTTACCATGTTGTCATTTGTGTTACTCATAACTTCAGCAAGGCTGATGTACCGTTCACTAGTCAGCAGATCTTCATTGTCACATATACAAAGACAATAACTGCAGTGGTAAAGAAGCCATCTGTACCAGGAATCAACTTTCAGGACAGTTCCATTGCACTTTCCATTGTAACCAAACTGTGATCCACTTTCATATCTAATGTAATCATATCTTCTGTGCTCGCTTTCTGATAAACATACCCATGCATCTGGTTCATGAAACTGGCAGTCCCTTATAGTCCCTTGGCATCTAGGTTGCTTTCCACATAGCTGTGTATCTGGTTCGTAACAGGTCTCGTGTCTGGCATGCTGATAATGAGCACAGTTTTGTTTACAAGTTCCATAGCTATTCATATCTGCTTCATTTTCAAGGTATCCCTGGAAAAATATGATTTGATAGTAAGTCTTTCAAACTGAAAATTTAAGTCATTAGGTATAATGCAGTTCGTTTGAATGCTTCAGTGGCTGACTGCGTGGAAAACAAGTACAGCATGTCAGGAATTTTTGTTTAAATATATTCATAGCTGAGATTTATTGGTGATAAAAGTGGATAGATTATGGATTGAAATTACATTACCTGCAAAAACTCTCTGAACTGAATAAATGTTATCCCCTCAACATGTTTTTGAGGATCACAAGCAAAGAAATCTCTAGATGTGTCAGCCATGGCTTTCTGAGCTTCATTTAGAATGTCCTCTGAATATTTTGTATACAGATATTCAGACATTTCTTGTTCAGTTGTGAAATTCCCTGAAAAAAAAAACTTTAAGAGAAGGTTTTGCAAGATCTTTTCTTGTACGGTCTTCATATTTTTTGACTAAGCAGTTTGAAGAACAGTAGGAGTTTTATGCTTTTAGTTCATGTTTGAATTCAAGATCTGCTGAACCATTCTGAAATAAGATACTGTACAAGAACCGTGAAAACCACTGATCACTGCATTAGACAATCATGTATGTAAGACTGGGAGCTTGGTCAAAGATGCTGCTGGTAGATTTGCAGTTTTTTAGTGAACTGTAACTTTTAAAAATTTCAAATATTTGTGTTAGTACAGAGAATAAAAAAAAATATTTTAATTACAGTGTTGATGCTTTTCAGTATTCTCTACATGTCCAGCCTTATGTAGTCTGCATCTTTTGTGTTTATGAAGTATGCACAACCTTGATATTTAAAATGTTTAAAATAAATGTGTGAACTATGGTAGTAAATTCTAGAAAAAAAAAAAAACATATTGTAGTACTGAATATGGTAATGTAGAATGCCAGGGTTTAGGCACTAGTGACTTATATTATCTTTAACTTTGTCTGCATTCTTCTCAACTGTAGATGATGTTTGCATTTTGTAAGCATGTGCATGTTTTTCTAAATTTTTGCCTGTTATGATTTGTTTATATTTTAATGATAAAGCAAACAAAAAGTATACTGTATGCATTATTACGTATTTATGGCCTATTAAGCTTACTTAGTTTTCAATACATTTTTAGCATATGCAAGTCATCTTCAGGTTTCATTAGTGGCTACAAAAGTAAAAAAAATTCCATTTAGTTATAAATGGAAAGTCCATGAATAATCAGGTCCACTAAATCCAAACCTGCAAAATTTGTGCAACAGCTGAACTATAAATAATTAAACTTTAACTTTATTATGATATCACATTCTTCAGTATGTACACTTGTAATGTTTTATTGGAAATGATAGCTGTATTGGCTGCAGAGCTCCAGCAATCAGCTGCAGGACTCCAGTAGTTGGCTGCAGGGCTCTTACACAGAACCCTTCCTATTTCTTAATATGACTCTTGCCTTGATGAGGCAGTGGAAAAAAAGAGATCTCCAAAGGGTATCTCAGGTGTATATTTCACTTTTCTTATGCAGGTACAGTACCCACCATTCCAACAAGCATAGATCTTGTCATTCGTAAGAGGAGTTCTCACATGCTTTATTGCTGGGTAACTATATAAGAAGAAAACTGCACTCCTAAATGTTCCCTGGCAACCTAATTTTTTCCCTTTCTCCTGAAGAGAGGAAGCTCATTAAGAACAAGGAAAAGGTTCAGTAGAAGGTCACTGCAGCCGATACAGCAATTGCTTTGAACAAAACATGACTCAGGAGGTCTCCTACTAAAATACATTCGTAATGTTGATGTGCAGTAAAGACAAATAATAAAAATTAGGTAACCTGCAATTTATCTTTCTTGAAATAACAGGTGGTTGTTTTGTTTGGTAATGGGATAATACTAACAGGTGGTTGTTTTGTTTGGTAATGGGATAATACTAACAGGTGGTTGTTTTGTTTGGTAATGGGGTAATACTAGAAAAACAGTTACAGTACTCAGCCTACCATTATTATGTAATCTAAGAATCATCCAGGAAAACTCCAACATCACAAAACCCCTTGCTTGAGTAATTGCTAGTAGAACATACAGTCCATTCATAAGTAGTTGTGGTGATTGCTCAAGCTTGCAAGGGTTTGTTTGCTGAAAATAGAAACAAAGCAAATTGAGATATACTTCTCAGTTTCTAACAATACTTGTGATTTAAGAAATACTGTACTGTACTGGATAAATTTGACATATTTGTATTGTTTAGAAGGGAATCTTAATCTCATTCAGATGCTGAAAACTCATTAACCTGGGCTAAAAGTGGAAATAGTAGTTAATAATGAATATTTGACTAACAAAAGAGCTTGAAGCATTATGCACATTTCATTTCAACTTCTAACATATGGTCATCAATGTACTACTGTATGTTCATAATTGATGTGACAGGGACTCCTTTAGTAAATATGACTAGTTGCCCTTCATATCTCTACTCCTAGCTAAATTAATATAAAGTTTGCTGCCATACTGTATGGTGAAACTGAATAAAATAAATATTTCTCTCTCTCTCTCTCTCTCTCTCTCTCTCTCTCTCTCTCTCTCTCTCAGATCAGTACATAACTTTACAGTACTTACTTTCATTACATCCTGCAGTATTTTGAACACACTTGATCTAAAGCTGGTTTGAAGAATATCATCTCGTTTTCTTCTTTTGATTCTTTCTTGTGTATTGGTCATGATTTTAACTTTCTCAAAATTGTGATTTTTGTTATTTGAAGTCTTTTGTAAAAAATCCTTAAAAACAAAGTTGAATTAGTCACAGTTCCAGGAAGAAATACATAAAATGTTAAACGGAATACTGTAATGAGGTGCACAGCTAAAAATTAACCTTTAGTAAGTTCTCAGTCTCCATGTAACATCCTGTAAGTACAAATTTCTGGGCTTTCATCTTCAAAAAATCTTAATTTGAAACATACAGTACTGTCAACTGGTATTTCCTTGATATACAGAAATCAACATATTTTCTCTTTTAATAAGAAAACCAGCCAAGATGGGATCATTTGTTTTTCCATCAAAGTACCTCAGTTTCAGTTACCTTGCCAAATGGTGTACCATATTTTTGGTACTTAATAGTTTTTCATTTTTAAAACAAAATGATATTCAGATTAAATGATCACATCTTTAAAAAGAATAGTGAAGTAATATGGTGCTTTGTTGATACTGAAATGCTTTCATACCACCTTTTACTTGCTATTACTTGCTACTTTATCTGGAATTGCATAACTGCCATTTGGGTTATTTTCAAAATTGCTTTTTCTATACAAACCCAGTACTTATAATAATGTGGTCTTTGAATCTTCTTGACACTTAGCTTGCAGCCTTTATTGTGAAGCAGTGAATGGTCATGTTTTTTACGTAAGAAAATAAATTTTTGAAGGTTCACTTTGACCATTTTTAGTGACAGTCACTTCATTCATTTTGTATTTTTGTTGTTTGGTTTGTTTCTTGTCTCCTACACTATTTGTTGAAGTTCATTTTGGGAATCTTCTAGTTTTTTATGTAGTCATTTTATAGCATTGACATCATTACTATTTTACCTTTTGTAAGAATGTTTTATGATGTATAATTTTTCATATATGGTATTACCTTCATTATCTGTTTGCTCAGGGTAGGATGATGCAACTTGTTTTAATACTTGACTGCTATGGTAACATTACATTTTATTTTGTTTTGCATTTTTAATGATAAATTTCTTAACCTTTATTTTTACACATTATTATTATTATTATTATTATTATTATTATTATTCAGTAGATGAAACCTATTATATGGAACAAGCCCACAGGGTCCATGACTTGAAATTCAAGCTTCCAAAGAATATGGTGTTCATTAGGAAGAAGTAAGAGGAAGTAAAGGGAAATACAGAAAGAAGAGATCCTACTTATTAAAAAAGACAAAAACTAATAAATAGATAAACTGTTAAAAATTTATTGAATTCAAGAAGAATAGTACAAATTACCTAAAATAGGCTGCACTGATTTTATCACTGTCATAATAAATATAAGAAGCCTTACGAACAATACCTAACTTATATGTGGCATTTGCTGAAACTACATCAAGTCAAAAGAAATGGAGCTCCTACACACCACTTGCTGACTGAGTAGGAACCAAGAACAAGCTGTTGGAATTTAGTTTGGAGGTGTTATTGATCTCCCGATGAATCAGGCAAAACGACAGGAAATTGTAAACCCAAGACTTGAATCATGGATGCGAAAGATATCTCTTAGGTGCCAACAGCATCTGAAGTTCTAGGAGGCCACTTATCCTAGTACTGACTGGTCCCAGCGTTTCTGACCATGGATGCAAAAGACGTCTCCTAGATGTCAACAGAATCCGGTGCTCCAGGGGGTCACCTATCCAAGTACCGACCTGACCCAATCATTGGTAACTTTGCTGATCGGACGAGAAGCGATATTTTCAATCTGGCATGGTTAATGGCTGTTATGCCCATGGTCCGTAGGGACAGAGCCGAATAGTAACATCTTCGGAGTGTTGAGATTGAAGGAGTAATTGAATGTCTTCCTAGATCGAACAATTCTTAGAAATGTCGAGGTGTCAAGACCAATTGTCGTTAACACTGACCCTAGTGACCGAACTTGTCTGTCATACATCCATCATCCTGGAATGTGTCTGGTTGACCACTGTGCTGAGTATGCTACTGCAAACCCAGGCACCAGCACTGTCAATAGAGGAGATGTTAGGATACTAACCATCCCCCTCTTGTTGACTAAGGAACTACCATGGTACCATTCCTGGACAACACTACGGAAAGCCTATCCTTGAACCCTGAGGCTTTCAGTATTAAGAAGATCCAGGTTATTGAGGTGCAGATTGGGACAGGTTAGGCTACGATTAGTTTAGGCTAGGCTAGGTTGGGTTAAATACCCAACCTAACCTAACCCAACATAGACCCTTAAAGAACAGGTAACTACCCTCTGGATGATGCTATGAAAAAGAAGACCCAGGATACTGAAGCGCAGGTTTGGTAAGGTTCGGTTAGAACTAGTTAGGCTAAGCTAAGTATCCAGTGAAGTTATGCATTACAATGAGCTTTTATATTGAGTTGTCCAGATTTTGCTTTTAATTTAATGTCTTCATATAAGATTATAATACAGTATAGTAACTGTACTATACTGTATGTCTTTCAAAGTACTGTAAAACTTTCAGTGATAAAAGATAAGATTTTTTCATTTAGCGGGGGTGTTCAAAGGTTCCACATTCTTTACCCTGTTAGATGACATTGATGAAGAGGGCACTGCCATGCTGTAAAGGTCACCCATAAGTGTTGAAACTGAGTATCTGTCATGAGAAACTACTTGCTTGACAAATTCCAGTATTGTTTGATTTTCAACCTGCAAAAAATTAATCTTAATCAGTAGTTGAGCATTATAATAATAATAACAAAATTAATTTTAGCCCCTTTTTGAGGCCTTGATGAAATACCTACATATTGTACTGGAATCCAGGTGTGATTTTTTATGTGATTTATGGATTTAGAGTATGTATATACAAAGTAGGAATTAGTTTACAGATTTTTTCCATTACATGTTTAATTGCATAAAAGCTAGCACTATTAAAAAACTGCATTAGTTGATGGAGAATGGGAATACATATAACAAACCTTTTCTTCCATCCCTTGATATAATATGAAACGATCATACATGGTGTTGATGGCTCTTGCATATTCTTCTAGGGTGTCAAGGGCAAGCTCCCAATGAATCACATCCCTTAACTCATTAGCTAATCTTTTTAGTGAGACCTTCACATCGCCAACCTGTTTGAAATACAGTATACAAATGTTGTGATTATAGTATACAGATTCCTTCTTATATGATTTTATGATTCTCATAAGTGACTGTGCCTATCACTTATTTTCACTGCATATGTTTGTAGAGGCTTCTTTTATTAAGTAGTAAATTTACTTTAAGGAAATATTTATTTTCTGCGTTTGATGCTGAATTAATATCAAATGATGAATTAATTGGTCATTTTTTCATTGGTTTTTGCAACTCA
This sequence comes from Macrobrachium rosenbergii, assembly GCF_040412425.1. Lineage (NCBI taxonomy): Eukaryota > Metazoa > Arthropoda > Malacostraca > Decapoda > Palaemonidae > Macrobrachium > Macrobrachium rosenbergii. Next base: position 6,099,599 of record NC_089757.1, on the reverse strand, counting down.
CTTGCATCAAACCTAAGATAAAAAATTTCTTGGATATTTAAGCAAAAATTGGAAAAGTAAACTTAGTAATGATGTATAAAACATGATGGACAAGTAAAAACTACCAGATACTGTAAATAAAGCACTGTAAAATAGTACTGTAATTATATTAGGAATAAATACCTTATAGTATCAAAGTTTTGTGTGCCTACAATATGTGCATATCTCTCACTGCACAACTAAAAGACCCATCTTCTAATTTGATGTTACGTTGATAAGAGGAAATTTGTAAACCAAACAACATTACTGTACAGACAGTTTCCAGGTTACGTTGGGCTCGGCTTACGCTGTTGTGAGGTTACATCGCTCTTCAAATATACAGTATTTACAAAAATTATTTCCCAGGTTACAGCACATGCTCCTGGTTTACATCGCTAGTCCGATGGAAGACTGGTGCTTTATTATGCCTCCAAAACGGCAAAATTGTCAAAATTTTGAGGTTTTTTGATGAAAATCTCAATTGATCAGAATGCAGGCTACATAGTTTTCAAGACACCCAAAGGATTAAAAGTAAGGTTTTCTTATGATTTTTGATGATGTCTTGGGTTATGTCATTTTTTGTCTTGTGTCAGGGTGTAGGAACGGAGCCCCCAACATAATCTGGGGACTGCCTGTACTTGTTTTTCAAAGCTTAGCTTGCATTGAACAACGCATGAATAGTGCTCTGTTTACCTTTCTTCTCTTCTTTAATATACACCTCTGGGTGAAGTTTGTACATCTTTTTTTCTGACACTGCCAGCCACTGAATAGGAAATTTTTAGTTTTTTCTTCCCAACTTGGATGGAAAAGTTAGACCAGTTCTTGCAAGGTTTTATGGCCTACAGTGTAGGTAGCTTACATCCTTGACAGGTATGCAGAATAATGTGAGGTGTTGTTTCATTTTTTTTCCCCCTTCAACTGAGATAAGTTCATACAAGAAAGCTTAACTAGAATAAAGTAGCTATGCAGTCATTTTATTTTGTTTGGTGTGATTTTGTTTAATTTTTTGTGTAATTTATAAGTTTTCAAGCTTTTATATGTAAATTAAATAACATTAAATATTATTAAAAGTAATTACTGTACTTGGTAAGTATATATAAAACTTAATTTCATTATAAAAATTTCATTTTTGATCTCAGACTGGACAGAATGTTGATGAGCTGTTATAAGCCTCACCCATCATTATATAAAAAAAATTATGCATCAAGAAAAGAATGTTAGTACATCATATACAGTTCCCAGTTATGTGACCATTGCAACTTACATCTGATAGCTGAAAACCTAACCCAGTTGTAACTCAGGGACTACTGCATCTGTATTATTTGTTATGTTATACAAAGTAAAGTAAGCAAAGACTGATATGGAACAAACCAGAGAGCAAGCTTCTGCAGAATAGAATGCCCATATATGAAGATGAAAATGTAAATTAAAAAATATAAACAACAATGGAGATACCACAATGAAAACTAAACAAATTGTAAACTCTAAGGCAAATAGTGCATGGGACTTTACAGTGTTATTACAGCCTCATTTAAATTTCTTACCATCAACATCAGTAATACATCTCAGAGATTGGTCTATAATTTAACAATAGAAGGAATAAAAATGTGTCTGATACTTGATAGTGTAAAAAATGGCAGTTGATGCTCTTAAATGCATGTTGCACATACAAGTTCTTGGAGTGGAAGAAGTGACACTGAGGGATTGAATTGAAATATTCTTGTGAAAAAAGAGCTTATGTGTGTTATCTGGCAATGGTCTAAATTACAATTACCTTATTTCAGGCAAAAGAAACAAGCACATGTAGAATTAGAAGTGACATTAAATATCTTTATGGTTCAAATGTGAGTCATTTGTGTCAGAATTGGTTTTTCCAAACTAGCTTTTCTGCAAACCTGCTGATAATATTTGCTATTAAAAACAATTACAACACATAAGAATGCCTTCACAAAAATTATGACATGCTGTGAAATACTGTATTTTTATGAGTATGAAGGCTTATAAACTGATAGACAAATGTGGATAAATAAAAGTGTAAGAGAGAAGAAAGGGAAAACATAATGATTTGGTGACACTGAATCCATTAATGTATACTACTTTATATATCAGCTTAGGTAATACAATTTTTATTTAAAGCCTACATAGTGAATAAAATACAGCAATTTACCTTTTGTTCAAGATGATCGAGACGGTTTGATAAAACTTGAAATGCTTCAAATATTTTGCCCTGGACTTTAGATGATCTTGTGTTTATGTCCATAACCTTTAAACCAATATGCAGCACCTGAAAAATAACAAGTTTTTTTAAGAGTTTTTTTTTTATTCTGCCATAAATAATATCAAGGCAAACTGGTCATGAATTTGCCAAAAAGATCATGAATGAATTACTCTTTCAAAAGACATGCTGACTTATCCTTGTAACATTCTTTAAAAGTTCCTCCTTACTTCAGTTTAATGTAGGGGAGGAAATTTACGTTAATGATAATGTGCAAATTGTCATTGAAATTTAGATGATGCTTACCAAGTAAGTTGTTGAATAAAAGTAGTTCTCCTTAATAGGAATACTGTATAAAGAATTTTTGTAAATTTGCCTGGAGCTCTTATGCTTAGTTATGTGGATTAAAATATTTTGATTTTTAAGTGTGCAATTCTTATATGTATAGTTATTCATCATAATTCTTAATGGTGGCAATGATGGTAATTACCTTGTCTATAAAGTTTGTTATGTAGCCAAGTACACCGAGTCCTTTCTCATGTTCATTGACAGTATCTTCAAGATCAGTGTAAAGGTCAATTTCAAGGCTAGTGTTGATGGGTTCAGTGAAGGGTGGAGCGAGGTACCTCATTACTTTTTCTGCAATATTTTGTAACAATTTTACCAAAATTCTTAATTGAAATAAAATGTTTTCATATGAGTACAAAGCTTACTTTGTTTACTGGTATTACCAATGTGGCTCCTGGGATGGGTAAGCTGCTGCAAGTAGGAATGAGGTGGCAGTTGCCTGTTACACACTTCTAATGCAATGCTTTCTGTCCTGAATTTTCTTTGGCCCATCATTATTCAGAAATATCATGAGGCCAGTAGCATTGTTGCCTGACTTCAGATTGATATTATGATGATTATCTGGTATATGCATTGTTACAATGACAGATTAGGTGAAATGCTCAGCCCTTTCAAGGAGGAATACCTAGACCTCAACCTCGGCCTTGGGCCAATCTGCGCCCCCCTTCTAGATCGATCAAGAAGTCGTTACTTAAACCAGCTGCTAAGAAATGAGAACACAGTCCTTTGTGCCCCGGTCGGAGCAAGGCTGCACCTCTTTTGGGAGGAATGGAGCCGCAGAGGGGCAGAACCTTGGGTAGTCCAATTGTTGAGGGAAGGATTTTCCACCCCTTTCCAAGAGAAGCCTCCCAAATCAAAGTCGCCGATCAGCTTGACTGTGTACTCGGCTCACTCCGAGAAGTTTACTGCCCTTTCTCAAGAAGTTGAGTCCGTTTTCTGCAAAGGGGCAGTAGAGGAGGTTTTGGATCTTGACTCGGAGGGATTCTACAACTGTCTCTTCGTGGTTCTGAAGTTGTGATGTAAATGGTGGAAAAAACCAAAACCAAGATAAAAAAAACGTTTTTTTCTTGTTTCTTGTAAAAAATCTGTAAATAATGGGAAAACAAGCTGTTTGTGTGTTAAATAAACAAAAACTTAGTTAAAATTCACATAATAGAATATTACAGGTTCTTCTATAGGCCTATACCATCAACAGGTATGTTTATATACATACTGTACATCATTAGTCCATTGTAGTTGGCATGTTCAAAATAACATTTAGACAACTCATGAAAATAAAATACAGTACAGTACATTAAAGTTCAAAACTACTTTCATTAATCTGTTGTAGATAATATTTGTAAAACAGACAGGGCATACATAGTATGAAAGAAGCATGTAAACAGATTAGTGCTGGATTTATATACCTCACTCAGGTCTTGTACTGTGTTTCCACACTTCACTAAGGGGTTTTGCCCTCCTCATGCTTAGTTCTTATTGCCAACTTACTACTAACTCTGTTCCCTTACTGCAAGTAGGTGAAGCCAAAGATGCCAAAGGCAATAGATCAAATAAATTTATTTCTTTTTTTTATTATTTTCTTAATTAGAAAATGATTTTGTTATCATAATTCGTAACACCAAGTCTAATGTACTTTCTAAAACAAAGCTTTAAATAATATTTATTTACTACTGCACAATACACCACTTACAATATCCAGCAGTACATGGCAACTTTTATAGGAGTGGCTGTGTAGTACACAGTCTGTACATGTCTAATACCTGTCAGGCTGTATCTTTCTCTCACTCCCTCTCCTCACAGATACTTATATAATTTGCTTAACATACTTGTGCTACATGTTTGGTAATACTGTATTAATTTCTTAGGAATTATCATTGCAATAAGTTTACTTATGTAACAGATACATAATTTAGGATAATGGACACTGTACAGTGTTATCAATTTATAAGCCTGATATGTCAATTGTTGAAATTATTAATTAATGTAAACAATTTAACCTTAAAGAATTCATTCTTTAGCAGGCAACTCTGAGATACAAATAATACAAGAAATTATAAAAGTACCAGAAAAATTCGGAAAAAAATGGAAAAATACTGTTTTTTTACATCCTATTCTGAAGTCATCAGGGGGTTGGAGACCAGTTCTGGATGTCAGTGCCCTCAACCGTTTCGTGCTGAAAACCAAATTTCATTTGGAGACCAACCACTCTGTCATGTCCTCTCTCCATCAGGGCAACTGGATGGTCACTCTGGACATGCAGGACACTTATTTCCATGTCCCGATACATCCAGATTCAAGAAAGTTCCTGCGTTTTGTGTTTTGGGGCAAAGTTCTCCAGTTTCAAGCCTTGTGCTTCAGCCTGTCCACAGCCCCACAAGTGTTCACTCGGATCCTTGCTCCTGTTGGGAAGTGGCTTCACCTTCTCAACCTCAAAATTTGTCTCTATCTCAACAATTGGCTGCTCCACCCTCCTTCAGAGGAGAAGTGCGCAGAGGACTTAAACAAGACTCTTCGCCTGATGCAGGAGTTGGGCATTTTGGTCAACTTTCAGAGGTCGCAATTAGTTCTGACCCAGAAGATTCCCTATTTAGGGATGATTCTAGACTCTCAGACTTTTCGGGTTTTCCTTTCTTCCAAATGAATTGACTCCTGTCTCCAGGCTGTCCAGGAGTTCCTAGACCTCAGGACTTGCTCACCAGTTCAGTGGATGAGTCTGCAGGGGACCTTAGCCTTAGTAGAACCGTTCATGAAGTTGGGCAGGCTTCACATGAGGCCTCTTCAGTTTTATCTGAAAGCGTGCTGGAGCAGGAAACCCAACCTGACGCCTTCATTTTCCCCATCTCCTCAGTGATCAAGATGGACCTTCGATGGTGGTTGTCCATAGCAAGACTTCGAGAGGAGAAGCTCTTCTACCTTTGCACCCCAACCTAGAATTTTACTCCAAAGCTTCAGATCTAGGTTGGGGAACCCTTCTACAGAGTCAGAAGATCTCAGGGATGTGGTCAGTAGATCAGAGAGGTCTCCACATCAATGTGAAGGAACTAAAGGCCATTCATCTGGGTCTCCAGGCCTTCTCTCTAGTTTCCGGCAAAGTAGTAGCAGTTTATGCGAACAACACCACAGTGCTGTTTAATGTCCACAAACAAGGGGGCACCCATTCCTTCACTCTCTATGAGACGGCAAAAGACCTCCTTCTCTGGAAGGAGCAGTACCAGGTGATTATCACTTGCTTCGTTCAGGGAAAAATGAATGTCCTTGCAGATGAATTGAGTCATTGCAATCAGGTTTTGCCGACGGAGTGGAAACGGGACTCCCTCATATATGACAATCTATGGAAACTTGGGGCAAACCAGCTGTGGACCTCTTCACAGCATCAAGAAATCATCATCTGCATCTCTTTTGCTCCCCAGTCCCGGACCCTCTCGCATGGGCGACAGATGCCATGCTGTTAGACTGGACAGGCATGGATGTCTACACTTTTCCACCTTTTTGGTTGATCAGGGAGGTGGTCAACAAGTTCTCCTCTCACCAGAACGTCTCAGTGACCCTCATCGCTCCATTCTGGCCCAGGAAGGAATGGTTTCGGGATCTGTTGTGAATGTTAGTGGAGTTCACAAGACTCTTGCCACAAAAGCAGTCACTGCTCAAACAGCCCCACTTCCTCAGGTTCCATCAAGGATTGTCTGCTTTTTGAGGCAAGCTGCAGAAGCTATTGCTAGGTGCAGAAAATCTTCTTCTAGCAGGCTTTACCAATCCAAGTGGTTAGTTTTCAGAGGATGTTGCCGCCATAATAACGTCTCATCTTATGAAACCTCTATAAGCCAATTAGCTGACTCTTTACTTTTCCAGAGGACCAACATTAAGTTGTCTCCTCCTACTATCAAGGGGTACAGGTCAATGCTTTCTTCGGTGTTAAGCATAGGGACCTGGATCTGTCATCCAACCAAGACCTCATCAGATCCTTCGAAACCTCCAAATTAGAAAAGCCTGGATTTGTCTCCTGGAACTTGGGACGTTGTTCTGAAATGGCTCACTAGCTCAACTTTCAAACCTCTCAGCTCAACCTCCTTTAAGAATCTCACTAAGAAGGCATAAGTGAGCTGCAAGCCTTCAACAAGAGGTAGGCTTTTCAAATGGAAATGCAGTATGCTCTCTCTCTCTTGGTTTCCTCGCCAAGAATGAGGAAGTTTCCAAGCCATAGCCTTGCTCGTTCGTTATTAAGAGCTTAACAGACATCCTCGGCCCAGAGGAAGAGGAGAGACTTCTTTGTCCTGTGAGAGCCTTGAAGTACTATCTTCAGAGGACAGAAAAGACCAGAGGACCTTCAGACAAGCTTTGGTGCACAATGAAGAACCCTTCACGTCCTCTGTCAAAGAATGCTCTTTCTGTTTTCCTTGGAAGTTTGATTACATAAGCACATTCTCAAGTTCAAGAAGATGTTTTACCTTCCCTTAAGGTCAAAACTCATGAGGGTCAGGCTGTCGCAACATCTCTGGCTTCTCAACAAAGCATGTCTCTTGAGAAGATTATACAATCAAGATTGTGGAAGTGTAGATCGGTTTTTGTTTTGCATTATCTTAAAGACATGGATACTATGTTTGATACTTGTTGTACTTTGGATCCTTTATCTGTGGCTGGCATGGTGTTGGGAAAGGAAGCATAGGGGGCTTTCTGTCCTTCTGCTTTCCTCTCACCTTGATGTTAGGTGTTGAGTTCAAGGGAAGCCTGGGGGTACATTGTACCCAGAGTACCCTCCACTTTTTAATGGTTGGGGTGTGGGTTTTTATTCTGGTGTAGGTGAGTGTTGTTTTTTATTCTGGTTGTCACCCAGGGCATGGGCACTCTTCTTTAATCTTTGTCAACTATCAGTGAACTTCCATGGCCTGCAAAGACCCCAATGAAGTAGAGGCAATTCTTGGCCATACTGCCACATCCTGTACAGGTTAAGATGAGCGCCGACCAGAGGCAGTACCAGCCTGAAGCAGCTCTTGTACCAGGTAAGGTACAAAAAGCATTGACCCAATGCTAGCAACCTTCCTAGTTCAAAGTCATTATATGTTTTGGATTAGAATATGTCTATGATTTCCACCTCCTTTCAATGTGGAATCAGCTATGTAATTACTTTGTAAGTCACTTATACAAAAATGACATTTTTACGATAAAATAGTTTTATATATACAGCACTTACCAAGCAATTACATACAGTAAATTGGAGCCCGCCCTCCTCCCCTCAATGGACATTGGGCATCAAATGAAATGAAGCTCTCTACTGAGTTGTACCTATCAGTCCCAAATGTGGGTGGGACCCCGTCACCTACACAAGCGATAGTAGCGCCACCATGAAAATTTGAATTTTGTTAGACTGCCATGCAGAAAGCTAGCAGCTATGTCATTGGTTGGTAAGTATATATAAAACTATATTTTATCATAGAAATGTCATACTTGTAATAAGGATTATTTCAATCAAATTTACCAAACTTATAATTTTACTGATACAGCAAACAAAGAATTTCGCACACTGATATATCTGGTTGGGTTGGTAGGCTTTCCATTTTCTGCCTACTCACTTGCAGGTAACTTGAGTGAGTTTCTGATTTTCTAGTCATTCTTTACTGTGCCATCATTGTGTTGTGAGGTTCTCTTCTCAGACTGGTACCAATATTTGGTCTCCTGTTGAATTGCTGTTGTTAGTGACAGTGCCATGATCTGAGAGTTCAATTAGGATTTGTGAAGTAAAGGATTGCTCTAATAGACTGTCAAAGTTAAAGTATGATGACAACACCCACTGTGAGGATTGTATAGGCCAGACTTGTGATTTAGAAAATGGATGTAAGGAGAGTGAAGGTTTGGATATGGAAAAAATTGTTTTGATTAGCCATAAAAAGAAATTGAGTCCAGATAGTGAGAGAAAACAGAATTTGAGAAAAGAAGAATACTAATGTTAATGTAGTTGAGGATAGCTTACTTAATTGAGGATGCTATGTTGGTTAACCCGCCACCATAGTCCACCTTTCCTGATCGTATCCCTTCTGCTTCTACCAATCAGGCTCTTCCTTCTGAATCCCCTAGAGTTAAGTAATTTTAACTATAGATGTAGAGATCCTTGAGAAAATTACATCAGATATGGTTAATATGTCACTACACCAACTGTTCATGTTCCCTTTCAAGGTTGAATGTGAGGGAGCCCTCCAATGGCTTGGTAGATTCCACAAGACCTGCTGCATGCACAGAACTAAATGTTTCTGGTGTAGACTTATGAGAGGAGCAGCCAAGGAGGGGATGCTCCCCCTCTTACATCTTTTTTCACCTCAGTCCAGCTTAACTACTCAAGGGGAAGAGCTTGGGATGAAACAACCACCAAACAAAAAAATCTGGTAAAATTAAAAATAAAGTACTGTGAACCTAAATATAACATTGAGAACTGATAAGTAAACTTTGTTGCCTTCTCTTGATTAATCAGAAGTTTTGTGCCTAGCTCCAGTTATGTTGAACATGTTTGTGGTTAGAAGGTTAGAAGCATGCTTCACTTGCCAATTTGTTGATTAAGGAGTACAGTAATAAACATATTTGAACTTTTGTTGTTTGTGCACACAAAGATGCTCAGACTAATGTTTTAACAACTGAAAAGGATATGAATGGTGTGCATGCTTCCTCAGTTGTTTCTGCATAGGTAAGAAAGAAGAACAGTTGTGCTTCTTTCTCTTGCATTATTCAGTGTCAGTTTTGCTATTTTTGACTAGCCTATTTCATCCAACTCTCCCTGTCATGTTTCACTGAAAGCTACTGCTATTGGAACATTTCATGATACTTTTTCTATGCCTGGCCCTTAATGGTTTTTCTCATTTAACCACATTTTCTTCAAAGAATTGTGCAAATATTGGAATTCTTCCATACTCAGAATTGCAGGATGATTCTAGTAGCTCTCTAATGGCCACAAAGGGTGTGATTTCCAGATCTGTTAACACTTCTATCGGATTTTCCTAGGTACTTGCCCAACAAGAAAGATCTACAAAAACAACTTTATGTTTGAAATTTCATCAAAACCTCCACTTGCTTCAGCTGACCAACTGGAGACTGAACTGACTGGTCAGAGTGAAAGGCTTAACAAAAATAAAGGAGACTGTCAGTTATCCAGCTGTATCATCAGTGGTCAGGATATTGGTTTAGGTGTAATTTTAGAGGGATTTCCTATACCTGAACCCCTGTAAATAACATTAAGTTTTTCAGATAGTGTAACTGTTATAGTAAAAGGATTTTGACAAAGGAAAAATCTATTTCTGGGGAGGGCCCGTTAATCCATTCAGCACTTATTTCCAATTCCGTTGCTAGATACCAGAGAAAAGCAAATGTAAAGCTGGGGTTACTACCCCAGGTCAATGTTATCCTAAAGGGTGAGATTGTCACAATCAACCCTGTAAAGATTCATGTCCCAACCTGCCCATCCTATGAACACAAGAACACTAGTGGGCCATGTTAGCACCCACCCCACTAGAATGATGTTTACCATGGGAGGGAGAGAATGAAAAACGGGTGTTAGGACATGGTCAGAAATAGATTTTTCCTTTGAAAATTGGATCGGTCCCTAATAACAGAGAAATAAATATCATTCTTATGCAAAAGACAAAACAGAGACGTTGAAAACTAGGGAGAATTCCACCCTGAACATTAGTAAGGTCCTCGAATGTAATGAAAATAATGTAAGTGGCCACCGTAAGAGCATTTTGGAATTGAACCTGAATAGGTTTGTATTAAGAAAACACTTTGGCAGACACAATGACAGCCCCCTTTTCAAATAAAGAGAGACCTGACAAAATATTCCTGTCTAAAAACCTGTAAGGAGAAAAACTGGGCACAGAGACAGACCTTGTGAAGGGAGTACTTTCCAAGGTGACCACCCTACCATTAACGGTTACAGGTCAATGTTATCCTGGGTTTTCAGACAAGTAATCATGAACCTGTCCTATGATAAGAATCATGGGCCTTATGATAAGGATCTTTGTTAGGTGGTCAGATACTTTGAAATTGAGGTCCCTAAGTCTAGCAACAAGTCTCTAGCTTGGAATGTACATGTAGTATTTAATGCTTTTGCCTTTTGAGCCTTTGGCTAACTTTTTACAGCACTACTTTCTTGCTACTGCCAAAGGGGTGAAATTATGGTCAGCAAGAAAGATGTAATATTTTGCTGTCCTAACTTTTTACCCTTGTTTAGGTCCAAGAATGATTTTCAGTGCAGAGCATTATATGGATCTATTTGACTCTCTAATCTCATGGATCTAGAGGACAAAAGTGAAGCTTTGTTATGTCTTGTTGGAGCTCCAAAGGCTCATCTAGAAAAGACTAAAGCTGTTTGGGACTGTGTAAAAATTTATACACCAGGGCATTAGGTAACAGGGACTGTGTATCAAAGAATGCAGTGTCTTACATAATTAAAAATTAATTAAAGCTCATGTTAATTTAGGGGTGAACATCTGCCTTTAAGGTAAAAGTTGATGTACTAAATGTCACTCAGTGGACATGCATTTCAGTATTTGCCTCACATTATCTGAAAGATGTTGAAATAGTTTACAAAAATTGTTGAACTCAAGTTCCTTTGCTTGCTGCAGGGAATATATTATCTTGAATTCAAAAGTCCTTCCTGTGCCCTTCTTCCTTTCCTAAAATTCTGGTTTATTTTAAAGTTATGTGGAGTATGAAGGTACTAATTGTATTTAGGAGTGTACCTTCTTCTCAGGCAGGTATTATTTTTTAGTTTGTTGGCTGTCTTGGTTGTACAACTAACACCCATGTCACTGGGTATTTTTAGAGTGAAACTCTCACTATACTGTAATGGTTACTTCAGCTGTTAGTATCATTAGCTCTGGACAAGGACCCAGTAGAAGCATTACTAGCTCTGAAGGTTCCTTATTTGGTAAGAGTTTTCATAAGTATTACATTAACGTAATTTTTGTTTTATTTTTTTTTATTGGTTTAAATCAGCCTTGTTTCCATAAGTTTCTTTTGCAAGATATAATGGGTTCATTAACGTAATGTTTTGGTGTTGTTGAGCACCTCCTCCTTCCTTGTTTATATCTGTGAACTATCGTTCTAACGATTGTTTTCTAATTTAGTTTTGAGCCATATGGACAGTTCGTAAGACCCCCACTGGGAACGTTTATGGTCTAAGATAAGTTCAGGCTTTGAAAACTCCTTGTCAGACCATTCCCCAGAGCAGCTTTATTTTGGATTACTGGAGGACGACCTTTTGCAAATGTATTGTTTACGGTTTTGGATGCACTTCTCAGACAGTCTGCTGGTATCTTAGTCACCTTGCGACTCTGGTACATTACGTTAGATCAATGCTCTTGTGTGCTGTGCTGCCTTAACGCCAGTCTTACTGTCATAGCGTTTCCGGTTGAGGAACCTTCTGGAACATTTACCGTTTCGCTGGCCCAGTACTGATTTTGGATTCACCTGCTACTTCTGCCTTCATCCTGCTGCTGTCCTCGGGATGTGTTTTGTTGGCTCGTGTTAGGAGGAAAGTTGGGAGGCTATCGCCAGGTAAAATTGAACAGCTATTCTATTTTGCTTGGAGGTGCTTCCTTGCTCCTGTTGTCCTGGCGATTTTGTCCATCCCTCTGGTTAGCAGTTTGGTGTTCCAGTAGTAACTCTTAGTTCGATTCCTACTCAGGCATTCATCCCAGACGTGAGGATTTGAACTGTCAGGGATTTACAGAGTCTAAATATATATGCATATTATGTAAGGTCCGTTGTCATAATTTTCCCTTGTGTGTATTAAGTTTTGAAGTTTGTTTATCTTATTGTGGTATTTTGTAATATTCCATAAATATTTAGTTGAGTATGATTAGGCAGGTAAATTTAAGAATTTTCCTTGTTTTGGAATCTTCTCGCTTCTTTCAACCTTTTGTTGTTTAGGTTAGTTTTGGCCGCTTATTTTGGATCCACCCTGATTTATGAAGTTTTTCTTTTCTTATGAATTTCTATTAGTGGTATTTAGTTTAGCTTTAGGGTGCCTTGTAGTTCGTCGAGGACCAGATATTTTGTCCTCTTGCTTTTGTATGTTTGTATATTACTTGTTAACCCAGAAATTCGGCTGATTTAAATTTTTTCATTTTTTGTAATAAATACTATTAGATTTTTCTGAGTGTTTTGTGCCTGTTTTACTTGAACATAGTTACATTTACTGTCTACGATCTTGGTAAAAAGTACATAAGAACCTGTACCCGAACCTCATAAGGTTTGTAATAATAAGGATGGTGTTCCTTAGTTTTTCCCATTGGGTGGGTTGTTTGGCTTTCAAGATATAATTACAATGGGTTCACTAGCCCTCAATTATATGGGTTCACTAGCCCTCCATCCACATCAGTGTTTATTAAGCTAGGTGAATCTTCGATAAGTTTTATTGAAATATGAATTTTGATGATATAAAATTCCTAAAACCCTGCCAACTTTCCCACCATCTTGTGAGCAAAGAAAAGAATGATTAGAAAACTGGAAACTCCCTCCAATTTTATATTACATTCCATTCCCTTAGCTACCCGCAAGTGAGTTGGTAGAAAAGTCTACCAATCAGACCTGGTATAACTGTGAAACTCTTTGCCATATAGGTAGCATTACAGCCAGATTAATGTTTGTGCTAAGTACTGAAATAAATATTTTTATTACAACTATTTTTTTTAGTTTAATAGGAGTGACAGTTCTAGAATTCTTAATCAAGATTTTGTTTGCAAGCTTATATGCATTAGCTTTAGGTTATTTCATAAGAATAAGGTGATTTCAAATGATGGTACAATGTATGAAGTAACTTTCTTAAGCAGTGTTAGTATAAAATTTATGATATTGCCATGCAACTTTAGATTACAAGACCTTTAACTTGAGGATTTGTCTTATATCCAAAATTCTAATGTACATACTTTTGTTTTGTTTGTCTGGACAACTTAACATGGACAGCACTAAAAATGTATGTAAGTTAAGTATACCTCAGTTTAACCAGACCACTGAGCTGATTAACAGTTCTCCTAGGGCTGGCCCGAAGGATTAGATTTATTTTACGTGGCTTAGAACCAATTGGTTACCTAGCAATGGGGCCTACAGCTTATTGTGGAATCCAAACCACATTATAACAAGAAATGAATTTCTATCACCAGAAATAAATTCCTCTAATTTTTCATTGGCTGGTCGGAGAATCAAACGTGGGACCAGCAGAGTGCTAGCTGAGAACGATACCCACCCATCCAACGAGGAACTATAATAAATGTATGTAAACCTAGAGTGAACTTAGAACATAAATTTAAGGTTCATGCCATGACTCTGGCCAAGAGTATGTAAGATGAATAGTATAACCAAGACCTTTTCCTATGAGTAGTCCCCATAAATCTTTGTGGAATGTTTTCTATGCTGTGTGTTGCTTTCCCCCCCTGGGTAATACATGAAAATTTGAACTTGCTTCAAAGCCCTTGTTAGCCAACAGAACAATAAACATATGTGTTATCCTGTAACACCAAAATTTTGAGTTTTTAAGTCCTCTAATCTGGTTCATTTATAAAGAAAGTGAGCTTTTATTTTTTCTTCATTGACACAGTTTGAGTGTTTACTCTATTTCTTGCATAAGTACCGGTAAATTCAGTTAACATTCCCCCCAAAATTACTTCACCATATCTTGCTCATTGTGCATATTAAGACAACAGTGCAGTAAAAGTGATACACATTTTGTCATGTAAGTGATTATCTGGTTTGATGAATATTTTGCATGCACTGTACAGGTATTTTTCCATGATAGAAAGCAATATTACACTAGAATATTATCCTGTTATCCTATGACTTCTAAAATATATTCATTGGGCTCATTTTTAAAATAGAATAATCCTATGCTACTTACAGAAAGCTTGTACACTATGGTTTTGGATGTTTAAGCAGATTAAGGACAGAGAAATTTAGAGCTAGCTAAGTATGAAGTACAGTAGTGACAGCATGTATCTACATTACACATTTACTGAATAATTGATCATAAAACCTGTTTGAACTGCAGTAATTAAGAAGAAATGGACAAAGTCATGCCAGATTTTAAATATATTTTATCAAGATAAGCAAAAAATTTTAGTTCCAACATCTTTAATGTACACTTCAGGGATTCCCCCCATAAGCAATGTACAGACATTACCAGTAGATCTAAATTTGAGTCTTGGCCCCATACATTTCAAGGCCTATAATATCACAAAGACCTACTATTGCATAACCCGACTTTTCGTCTAACGTCATTTTGTCCATGTCTTTTGGTTCTATGTCTTTTTGTCTGATGATTTTTTTGTCCAAAGACTTTTTGTCCAATTGTAAATAAACTCCTTTGAAAAAACTATAACGAGCCTCGTTAAAGGATTGTTATTACCGTTCTCTTTTCTTCTCTATTAAAAGCTGTTATTGTATTTTAAAATACTTATGATAAAGTAGTATACTCATTCTCTCTCTAAGTCTGGTAATGTATATAGAAATTGCTAAAATTTCTATACAGGCAGTCCCTGGTTTACAACAGGTCCGGCATACGATGTTCCAAAGTTACGACGTTTTTGAAATATAATCATCAAAATTATTTCCCGGTTTATGACACGTTCAAGGGTTACGATGTGACCTACGCCAATCCGACGGAAGAAATATGGCTCCAAACAGCAGAATAATAAAAATTTGGAGTTTTTTTTTATGAAAAACTCAATAAAAATGTAGTTTACATCGTATTCAATACATCCAAAGCGTTAAAAGTAAGATTTTCTTAGGATTTCTGACGATTTTCTACGATTTTTAGTTTTATGATGATTTTCGGTTCATGACATGGCGTAAAAACAGAACCCCCGTCGTAAACCGGGGACTTCCTGTATACAGTAAACTTTCTGAATTTCCCTATCCTGAAATGGCAAAGTTCATTGTGTCGACCAAGAACAAAAGAAAAGTAGTTGATGAAAGTAATTACATCTACGATTTTCATTCAAGCAATACAAAAATAGGAAAAGAATACTGGAGATGTGAGAAAAGAAGGTTGTGTTCAGTGTGAAAACAATGAGCCAAAAATTATTTATTTTTCTAGTGAGCACTTTCCTCCAGCTGATGTAGATTTGTTAAATGCTAGAAAAGTAGTTGCAGAAATAAAGCATAAAGCAGCGGAAAACATAGCAGCAAGTTCGTGTAGCATAATAGCGGCCAAGTTTATGCAACGAACAGAAAATACTTGCTCTCAACTTCCTAGGTTGCCCATACTGTCAAGGACTATTCAAAGGTGCTGACAAAAAATTCTGGATTTCCAGCTAATCCAGTGGCTAGACTAACAATCATTTCATAGTGCAAAACTGCGAGGTTTTCCCCCCAGTTACACCTTTAGGACCTTTCTGTTCTCAATTTTCCTTTCAGCGCTGAATGACCTCATAGGTCCCAGTGCTTGGCCTTTGGCGAAAGTTCTATATTCCATTCCGTTCCAGTGGCTAGACTGGTTTTGAAATACCTGACGATTGTAAACTTGGTAATGGCGAACAGTTTCTGAGATATGATTTGAGTGTCGAGGATCAACAGCGCTTACTAGTATTTGCATCAGAAAGTGCTCTTCAGGATATAGCATCATACCATCATTGGTCATGTGATGGAACCTTCAAAATTGTGCCAGAACAGTGGTTTCTACTGTTTTGTATTCATGCACAGTACAAGTTAAAGGTAGCAGTTTTCCACTGGTCTTTGCATTACTGCCAAATAAAACAAAGCAAACATACGAATTATTTTTTGAGCAATTGAAAATCATGCAACCTAATGCAGATCCACTTGATATCATGGCAGATCTCAAGGTTGCAGTGAATTCATCTGTTGTGGCATGTTTGTTTCATTTGAGCCAATCAGTGTTTTGAAAAATTATAAATTTAGGGCTCGAAGAAAAATACAATACAGACTGAATTCTGTATTAAAATTTGATGTTTTTCTGCATTGGCCTTCCTCCCCATTGAAGATGTCGAAGAGGCTTATGAAGGTTTAATAGATGATGAAGAAATAACGCTGAATTCATCATTACTTCGACTTGGCTTACTTAGGCATTGTGAGAGGACGTGGTACTAGACAAAGGAGAGAACCACCTACATTCTCGATAGCTGTATGGAATGTTAATCAGCGTATCTTCAAGATCTACCAAGAACAAATAATACTGCAGAAGGGTTTCATTCTGTGATAAACCGTTTGGCGGATTGAGCACATTTGAATATTTGGAAGTCAATGAAAACTCTGAAGGAAGAGGAAGGGTTTTGTAAAAGGTAAAAAGACTCAAATTCTTAGGGGAGATCTGTCAAATTCATGTATGCATTAAAAAAAATAACTGAACACCTCAAAAGATTGGTCACTGAATATGGTTCAACAATAAAAATTGATTTTTTGAAGAACGAGGTATATAATTTGCATCAATTTTAAGTGATCATAATAAATCATGTTATATCTTATTACTTTTCTTAAATGACTTTTTGAAATACATTTTTCCACTTTATTTTACTTGTATCCTATAAATAAAATTCTGTGATTATTTGATCTTGATATTCCCCATTTTTTATAGTTTATTTACTGGTGATCATAATAAATCATTAGTTATATCTTATTACTTTTCTTAAATGCCTTTTTTAAAAATACATTTTATCACTGTATTTTACTTGTATCCTATCAATAAAATTCTCAAAGATTTTTTGCTCTTGATATTCACCCTTTTTTTTATTGAGTTTATTTAATAGTGATCATAATAAATTGGTCATAATGTTATTGGACAAAAAAAATTGGACAAACAGACGTAGGACCAAAAAACATGGACAAAGTGACGTTAGATGAAATTACTTTGGACAAAAAGACATAGCACCTTACTATTGTACTGTTCCTTGTAATTTTGAGTGGCCTTTGAACAGCAACCATCATGTCTACTGCTTATCTTACCCCGAGAGTAAATATTGTATTGTTGCTTAGCGTAGCCTTTGGTCATAATTTTGTGCCAAACTTTAGATAAATTTTGGTTAAATCTTGTAGGCTAACCTTACCGATTTATTTTGTTCACTGTGCTACAAAGTCTTATTCACATATAGAAACCATCTAACCTTAGGTCACAGTCTACTAAAACCTTGTTTTTGTGGACTTTTTATAAATTGACACATGTCTTGTTTTATACTGTATATGTAACCTACCAAGTAATTACTGTACATAGCTATTAGTGTCTACTTGAACGGCAGCTTTAGATTCGAAATTTGCTGTAACGCTCTTTCATTTTGGTGCAGGTAAGTACCCTGCCCACTTCCAGGGAAGTAGAAGTACAACTTAGCTGAAGAGCTCGGTTCGTTTCTGCTGCTCAGTGACCATACATTGGTTGTTAAGCAGCTTTGTTTTGATGATAAGGATTGTTCACTGGATGGTTTTACTAGTTATCGAAAGATTTGATGAAGTATTCTGTACTTTGGTAGTCTCTGTCCTATATTTTCTTAGCTTTGTTAAACTTAGTTTGGACTTTTTTTTTGGATTTTGACTTATTATGTCAGACTCAAGTGTGCCTAGTAACCAGTACTGAATTGTAGCAAAGGCTGCAATACACGGTTGACTTCCTCTAAATACGACTCTCATTCTGTTTGTTTTCATTGCTGAGAACAAATTTGTTCTTCTGACTTGATGTGTGAGGAGTGTAGTAACTGGGATGAAGTTAAATGGAGAATTTTGACTGCTCATTTAGACACTAGAAAAAGCTAGACAGAGAAAGGCGGCTGCTAGAGCTGAAGCCAGAGCTTCAGTGTCTTCTACTCCTAAACCAGTCCTTTCGACTCATGTGACTGCTTGTTCTCCTATTCCAAGTTCTCTTGCATTCCCTTCTACTCTGTTACCCAGCTCCCATCCCACTGAACCTAGTGCCATTGCAAGTCTCCAAGCCCGGATCGACAAGAAATGACACGATAGTTAATACAGTTACTCAAATAGGAGTTTCAGTGAGAGTGCTTTTGGACAAAGCAAGTGGTGGACCCAGTGCAAATGTTGTGTCAGTGGAGGGGGTGGCTGCTCATCCCACCAATGCTCCTGGACGGAGGTCCCTGCCAGACTCCCCTGCACCTGGGAAGAGGCAGACCGTAAGTTCAAGGGAGGTCAGTGGGGTTTGCCCACGAGTAGTTGCTCCCTCAACCAATCCTGTCACCATTTCCCAGACTTTGGTGCTTAAGCGCTGGAAAGGTGTCCAAATGGATCACACCTTGTCTTCCAGTGGTTCAGACTCTAATGAGCCTAAAGGACGCAGCTGGCATGATTCCCCCATGCCATTGAAAAGGCATTTGATAAGAGAATCAGGATCCCTCATAAGCGCCATAGGGACCAAGAGCCTCTTGTAGCTATTGAGACAATGGAGAGCTCCCAGTGGCTCACAAGCACCCATTAGCCTCTAAGCACCAAGTGGCTCACAGATATCCAAAGGAAGAAGATCACCCCATGGGATCAGAGCACCCAGTAGCGCCTAAGCATCCAATGGGAGCAGAGCACCCACTGGCTCCCGATCTATCAGTGACATCTAATCCTAGTACAGTGTTGGCTTATGCTCAGGCTTCTGAGGGTTTGTCTGATTCGCATAATTCCGATAACAGCTGGTCAACCTGTACCAGCACCCCTATTAAGACTCAAGAAGTGAAGATTGTACCTTCGGCTTTTGTTGTAGAGCATCCCAAGCTGACGTTAGTACCTCTCCCTCCAACTCAGGATTCATCTCTTCTCCCAATTCATCAACAGTTGGATAATATCCTAGAACTGCTGAAGAAGCATTCATCTTCTCCTCAGAAGCCAGAGGAAGCACAACAGGACTTGGCTCTTTCTTCTGTTACTTCGTTGGAAGAGGAACCAGAACAGGAACAACCTTCATTGTATGCATCCCTTTTGAATTATTTTGTTTTGTTTCCCTACTTATTTATCTACCGCGGTGCCTTCTTCACCTGGGTCTTCCTTCATGTTGCATCAACCTGTTGGAGCTACTAAGCTCCCTACAATGGCATTATCCATCTCGTCTGAGAAGGCTTTGGCAGGCATCGACTCTTGGTTGTCCGAAAAGAGGGAGTTAGGCAAGGCTGTCTTTTGTTCCCCTCCTTCTCACCTGTCTAAGAGAAGATATGCTTTTTATGCAACCGGGGAAGCTCCTTCCTTGGGAGTCTCTGCCTCCTCCCAAGGGGACTTCTCCGGCCTGATCAATCCCACATGCAGATTGGCTTTCGATTCGGCCAAGATCATATTTTCCTCAACAGAACTTGACTGTTTAGTGAAGGATACTTAAAAGGTTTTTGAAATTTTCAGTTTCCTTGACTGGACAGTAGGAGCCTTGATGAAGAAAATCAAGGATTGTTCTTCAATACAGGACAACTTTGCAGCAGACTGGCTTGGGGGTGCTTCCTGCGCTGATAAGGCTGTGAGAGACAGATCCCCGGAATTAGCTGCACCCTTTTCAGTGGGCATGCTCAAGAAAAGGGAGTTGTGGTGCTTTCTCCACTAAAGGAGTGACCCCTTCACAAAGATCTTCTCTTCTTTTTGCCCATTGGATAAGTCTTTTCTCATGAGCTACGGTGGAGTGGGTAACAACGGAGCTCCAAAAGAAAGCAACCCATGACCTACTGGCACAATCGGCCAAGTGACAGAAGGATTCAAACCATTCTTTGGCAGTTTCTTTCACCGCTAAACCTTTTTCTCCCCTTCAACCACGGCCCTTTCAAGATGGAAGAGGAAGATCTATCCGACCAGTCAATAAGAAATCTATTTAAAGACCCGCCTCTAGCAAGCGAGGTCCTCCGTACCTCATTGGACGCCAGATTCCTTCAGTTTTAGAAGTGGGAAGCCAGATCCGTGGAACCGTGGGTACTACAAGTACTCAAAGAAGGGTATTTGATTCCCTCCAATGAGAGACCTCCTATGATGTCTTCTCCCATCATCTTGAAGGCGTACTCAGAAGGCTTGGAGAGGTTTTCAGCCTTCTCAAAGGAGGTTTCAGTTCTTCTCAAGAAAAGAGCGATAGAGGTGGTGGAAGACTTGTCCTTGGAGGGGTTTTACAACTGTTTATTTTGTAGTTCCCAAGTCATCGGGAGGTTGGAGACCTGTCCTGGATGTAAGCGCTCTGAACTTCTTCGTCTAAACAATGAAGTTCAAAATGCAGACGAACCACTCTGTTCGCACTGCGATTCGTCAAGGAGATTGGATGGTATCCATCGGCATGAAGGGCGCTTACTTTCATGTCCCAATACACCGGGATTCCAAGAAATCTCCGAGGTTTGTGTTCCAGGACACAGTCTTCCAATTTTGGGCTCTGTGCTTTGGGTTGTCCACAGCCCCTCAAGTCTTCACCAAAGTATTTGCCCCTGTAATGCAATGGCTTCACCTAATGGGCGTCACAGTATGCCTTTACCTGGACGATTCGCTCCTGCGATTGTCATCCAAGAAGAAATGTACGGAGGACTTTCTGAAAACTCTTCAGCTAGCCCAGGATTTGGGCATTCTAATCAACCAAGAAGAGTCCCAGGTAGTCCCTACTCAGTCGAGCCTACTTAGGGGTGAAGATAGACTTTCGGAATTTTCGGGTTTTTCTGTCCGACAAGAGAATACAGTCGTGCATCCAGAAAATCTGTCAACTTTCTAGATCTCCAGTCCTGCTCTGCCAACGATTGGATGAGCCTTTTTAGGAAGTCTCTCTTCCATCGAGATGTTCGTGCCGTTAGGGAGACTACATGCGAGACCTTTACAATTATTCCTAAAGACCAGTTGGAGCAGGAAGACTCTTCCAGACTCATTCATCTTCCCCATCACACCAGAAATAAAAGATCTTTAGTGGTAGCTCAAAGAAGTGACATTTCTTGTAGGAAAATCTCTACTTTAACCAAACCCAAACCTAACATTGTTCTCCAACGCATCAGATCTGGGTTGGGGGCCATTCGATCTTAGGAGACTTGGAAGCGGCAGGGACATGGTCTCTACAGGAGAGAAAGCTCCATATAAACCTGAAGGAACTGAAGGCGATTCACTTTGCGCTTTAGCATTTTGCTTCAGTGACTCGCGACTCAGTGGTAGCAGTTCACTTGGAAAACACATCCACTCTAGCATACATTTGGAATCAGGAAAGAATGCACTCTTTTTCTCTGTGTGAAGCAGCCAGAGGTCTCCTCCTCTGGGCTTACAGCAACATCACCCAGATCCTCACCTGCTTCATTCAGGACAAGTTGAACGTTCTAGCGGACAAATTGAGCCGTTGCAAACAGGTCACTGAAACCACAGGTGTGCACCAACCTGTGGAAACAGTGGAAGTGTCATTCAGTTTTTGCCAACCACTACTTACTCGATGTGAAGACAATATTCAAGGACTACAGTATACACTAGGTCTGTTCTCCATGGCTGGCATGGAACTAGGGAATGAGGGGTAGGAGTACTTCTTCTATTTCCCCTATCTCCTCACCTTGTTAAGGCCGTAGAGTTATTTTGGAAGCCTGAGGGTACTTGGTACCTGGAGTACCTACCAACCTTTACTTTTAATGGATGGGTATTGTTTTTTAATTTGGTGTTCAGGTAACATGGTTTTTTATGATTGTTTTGGTTGGTGTATATTTTTTCATGCCCAGGCAAGGGCAACTGGTTTGTTTAGCTTTGACAGTAATAGGAGTACAGTACTCCCTGACTGCAAAGCTCCCACTGAAATAGGGCCAACTCCTGACATTACCGGTTATGTCCCTACGGGGTCGAGATGAGCAACGACCAAGAGGCAGTATCTTCCTGCTCTAGCTCTCTCCCCAGGTAAGGTTACAACAGGCATTACCACAGTGCTAGCATTTTATCTATTTCAAGTGCATTTCCGCTTATAAATGTTTTTTGAGTAGTACATGTCCATGTTTCCCACCTCCTGTCAATGTGGGCTTCAGTTAAGTAATTACTTGGTAAGTTACATATATAAAAATTAAATTTTTATAATAAAATAAAATACTGTAATTACATGATCGGAGGCCTTCCCCCCTCCCCACACATGGACATAGAGCATAAATAAACTGAGCTCTTCAGCGATGTTGTACCTATACTTCCCTAGAAGTGGGTGGGGCACTTACCTGCACCAAAACAAAAGAGTGCTACTGCAAATTTCAAATCTACAGCTGCTGTTAAAGTAGAAACTAATAGCTATGTAATTACTTGGTAAGTATATATAAAACTTAATTTTATTATAAAAATGTCATATTTTCAAGGACAAGGATTAAAGGTTTTTTAATGAATTGCATTTAAGCAAAAGCAACCAACTTCAAGCTAAATAAAAAAATAGATATACCCTTGTATAGATAGATTTTTACATTGTATTTAATTTGATACAAAAAAATTGAATACCACTAATGCCACTAGTGTAATGGTGTTAAATTCTAGGGAAATTACCATTGAAGAAAACATGTGTACTGTACTTTCAACATTTTTCTTTCGAACTGGTAATTGTAAAGATGAATGATAAAATGCTGTTTTCATGAACAATATCCCTGTTATAGCCTACATGTCATCCTCCCTCTATGTCTCTCCTCCACCATCTATGTCCATTACTATTCCACACTGCATACATTTAAATCTTCCCTCCCCCAAAAGATTTTCTTGTTTTCTTTGGCCATTCAAAGTAAATAAACAATGGGGAAGATAGCAATATCTTTCAGTAAATTATATTGCAGTATACTTATTAACCGGAGCTGAGTATTTTTTTGTAGAGACAGTCTTTGTTTAATGTATTTTTTCATGGGAGGGTTAGTGTTAGGCTAATAAATTATCAATAATATCAGGTAAAATGAATAAAGGGAATGGAGAGCTTGTGACTTGGATTTTTCTTAATTAGTTTCACAGGATGCTCTTTACCTTCAGTGGTAGGTTATTATTTATTTATAAAAGCCCATCCTTCTGTTTACAAGTGCAAACACAATACTTAAAAACATAATTGCTATCCTACAGTACAGTTCAAATTCTGTTCTAACCCTAAGTATAGTTTTATACAATAAGATTATGATAAGATTAGTATTAAGACTGTAGAGACCTCATATTGGAATTAAAGTAATTGTAATTATTCAGTGAATAACTTCTATGATCTTACAAAGGAAGTGGTATGGATACACATATATTTTTAATATAAGAGGTGTGAGTTCCTCATTTAAACTACCATTAATTTTATAGCTACTCTATAAGGTGATGGATACCAAATATCAATGGTTTACAGATGGTTTCTGTTATTAGTATGCCTGAGCCTTACTACTGTCAGCCAGTGATAATTAAAGGAATGGAAAGGAAGCTTTTAAGGAGTAATTTTACTCATTTTTGTATAATAACAAATTTGGGGATTAATTTTCTCAAGCACATTAAATCTACTAAGTTACTTAGCGAACACATATTGATAGAATTCTGAAGAACATGTACAATACTGCGCTTACTTTTATGTTAATACTTTCAGCACCTGGAATAGATATTTTAAATCTCATGAGGTGTGAACATTATAGAAAAATGCAAATGTGGTTGTTCATTGAAAAGTGGCCACAAGAAAAATTAATCTTTTGCTTGTAATGTGTGATTAAAGCGTAGTGTTGCACTAAAAAAGCTGTATGTATCATGCAGTTTAAGCAAATAAAAACCTGTAATCTTTACCCAGCTTTAATGGGAGATTATTCATTTACATGGAAAATCATTATTAATGTGTTTGGCATTCCCAATTTGTACAAAAAAAAAAAAAAAAATTGCCATACAAAATAGCACAATAACACAAGAAAAGACCCCAAATAAAATATTTCTGATAATATTTTTTGTATACATGTATATACACTTTACATTGCAGTACAGTATACATAAAAACACAGCATGCAATTAACTTAAAACGTTTTTTCCCATTTAAAATGCTTACTTCTAACATGAAAATACACAGGGATTATAATTACAGTGCATTTTTAACATGAATCCCAAACATGATATTGTAATTCCAAAATAGTGTCATCTATGACTCATGATAAAACAAATTTAATTTTCATCTTGTACTTTGCAGAGGATTAGAAAATTATACTGAAGGAACTGGTGGCAAATCGACAGTTTCCGTACCATCTCTCGAAGTTTCCATATGTTGGGTCACATCGTAGGTGAACACTTTGAGACCTAAAAAGCCACCGGAACCTTGTTGTCCTTTGTGGAAGAGCTCAATTCCAGAAAGCCAGGAGCTAGGTGAAGGAGAAACATTCTGGGCATCAAAGAAAGGTACTGTCAGTTGTGCAACATCTTCACCTCTTGAAGTAGGAACAAAGCGCAACCAAGAATCTGGCTCAGCATCTTGTTTATTTTGTAAGGGGAATTTAGTTGGATCATCAAGGTCATCAACACTGAACTGCTTCCTTGGGTTGTTTGCCATGGCTGGAGTGTTATCATTACTAACCCAGTAGCTTTTGTATGGTTCAAGTTTACCATCTGTATAGTTCACTGGCGTTACTTGCATCTGTAAATAGAATTAGTTGTCATTAATCCAACATCTCTTGTTGAGTTCCAGTTTACCAAGTATATGGTTTATTATATGGTTCTTTGATGGAACTTGTGCCTCTTAAAAACAGTTATGACTAATTCAGTAACTCATGTAGTTGTAAGTCACCAGATAAATAGTTTATTGATATCATATGCTTCAGTAAAGATAACTAAGAATTTTATGTTAAAAAGGTCTGCAAAAGAGCCTCTTACAACTAGAAAATAGATACTAGTATCAGCAAGAAAAACTATGAAATGCACAACAATTCAGTTTGCTGAGATAATGTACTGCATCCAAGTTGGACCATTGATCAAAAAATGTTTGACAGGTTAAGCAGGAAGTCTGACTAACTGGGTATTAGGTAGTTTGTTAGGCATGTTATGTATTCATGATAAAAATACTTATGACTAACAAAATTCCTTGACAAGAGAAAAACGGGTTAAGTAATTTGTATTTTTCCTAACATACAAACCTGAGGTCTTGCACATGGGATTTACTTTCAGCGCGAGCTGGAGTTGGCCATTTAACTTACACAGGGTGGATATTGGTAGTTGGCTACCGACGGAAGGGGAGGAATCCCTTCCATCCAGATGGTACGCATTCACTTTACCTTTTGGCCTAAGAAGCAGAATGAGGGGTGGCTATAGAGGTGGACCATTTATGTAAAGACCTCAGGTTTGTATGTTATGAAAAATACAAATTACTTTAAAAATTTGTCATTTGTTCCTACATGTATACAAACCCTTGGTCTTTACATCTGGGAGACTTGCTCCTTGGTGGGAAGATTCTGAGCAAATCTCTGAACTGACTGGAAGTTTGCCTCGCCTGGGGCCTCTTTCCTGGTCATACCTCTGATCTGTTGAACATGTGTGATGTTCAACTGCTAGACTTGTGGCCCTTCAAATATATATAAGGTAACATCATTGATTCAGAGATAGGCTTGGATGAACCCATACTGTCATGGAAAATAAAGATGAAGATAAGCAATGGGTCTGTTCAATGCAAGTCCCTCTCTCCCCTTGCTAGAGAGAGGGTAGGAGTTGCATCTATTATTCCAAAAAGAGCTAGATTATAGACAGGATACTCAATCATCTAGAACACCTACATGCATGCCCGTCCAGCACGTGACAGTTTGCTAACCATCCCTTAGAAGGGTATAAAAGAGAAGGTAGGAGGACAGTCCCACACACACCTCCTCCTCTTTGCAGCCGTGCACCTTAGGTGAGATCTACCTGTCCTCAAGAGTTGGGTGATCTACATGACTGTTGAGCAGCCATCACAGAACCCGAGGAAAAAGAGTCCCGAAGGTAAAAAGGAGGCGAATGTGGTCTGTTGTGACTGCATTAGCCATCCTTAGTACCTGACCGACGGGTTCTTCCTGAATGCTGGGGCAGATCAATGCCCCTGACCTTAAGAAATCTTACCCGGAACGTATTGTTGTCCACCATGTCAGCTGTGGAGTACTGTATGTCCATTTGATCATACATAAAGTCAAAAGAAATGGAGCTCCTAGACACCACTTCTTGGCTGAGTCAGAACCAAAAACTAGTTGTTGGCACTAGTTGGAGGTGAAGTCTTAAGTGGTAACGCAAAAGGGTTTCAGGCACTTGGTAGCCTTTAGAGTCCTTAGAAACGGAATGCCCATACACTGTTGATCTCCTGATGAGTGAGGCAGAACAACAGGAAGTCGTAGGTCCAAGACTTGAACCATAGATGCCAAAGACATATCCTAGACGCCAACAGCATCTGAAGTTCCTAGGTCACTCATCCAAGTACTGACTAGCCCCAACATTTCTAACCAAGGATACGAAAGACAACTCCTAGACATCAATAGCATCCGGTGTTCGCACACTGACCAGACCCAATCGTTGCTAAACTTCGCTGACTGGACAAGAAGCGTTATTTCAATGGTACATATGGTCAATGGCTGTTATGCCCACGGTCCGTAAAAACAGCCGAACATTAACAGCTTCAATGTGTCAAGATTGAAGGACTAACCTGACCTTCTTCCTAAAGATCGAACAATTCTTCGAAACATCGAGGTGTCAAGACCAATTGTTGCTAACACCGACCCTAGTGACCAAACTTGTCTGTTATTTTATTATGATAAGTAATTGCACAAGAAGTCACTCATTTTTAATCATTTTGTATTTTTCCTAATATACAAACCTGAGGCCTTTACACTGGGAAAATTCTCCTGCACAGCGGGAATACCGGTTATGAAAATATTCTGTGTAACACAATCAAGGTATGGCGGAGTAATACACAGCGTCACCCAATGGGGCCAAGAAGTGGGTGGAGTCTCATCTCACTTGCCCCCAAGAATCCTGTGATGTAGCCAGTGATCTTTTAGCCCCGGGGAAACTGAATGAGGGGTGGCTGAGGTGGGCCATTAATGTAAAGGCCTCAGGTTTGTATGTTAGGAAAAATACAAACTGATTAAAAATTTGTGATTTGTTCCCATACAAATACAAACCTTTGGCCTTTACACTGGGAGACTTACTTAATGGTGGAAGGAAAAGTAAGTAATGACCGATTGTAGGTCCAGGTCACCTGGGCTCAATTCCTGACCATAGTTGGAGTATAGGAAGGCGTTGAAAGCCTCTGACTAAGAGGAGAAAAAGTTTTCTTAGTAGCCAGACATCCGAGCTTTTGCCATGAAGGGAATAAGATTCCACAATGTTCCAAGAAGAACGGGAGGATTTGTATCTACGTATTGTAAAACCTACAATAGGTTAACTACCTTGATCTATGAAGAGAATATTTTGTCTAAAGTGGGCAGAATGGTGTCGTTCTATTTCTGAGATTAGCTCGTATGAAAAGTAAAGAAAAAGAACGATGTCCACCTCACCTGTACCTAGAGAGATCCATGCTGAAGACTGTCCTCTTCGCTGCTTTCTGGGTGTGGAGAAGGGAAGAGAACCATTCAGCCAATCACCATTTCTTCCACACCAATATCCAAACTAGATACAATATGCCCACAAGAAGCACTGATAAGTTAGACAACTTGGTGGGCAGCCACCACTGGACCCAAGGAAAAAGTGTCCAAGGACCTATGAATGGCGTCCTTCAGGTAAAAAGAGGTAAAGGTGGTCCGACGTTTCCATGTGCCAACTCTCAAAACTCTTTGAACCAATAGATTCTTCTTAAAAGCAATGGAAGAGCCAAGACCCCTGACATCATGAGCCCTAGGTTGTAACAGGCTGTCAACTACATTAGAAGAAGCAGCAGCATATGCACTTCTGATAACCTCCTGTAGCCAGAAGATGGTATTCTTGGACACTTCCTTCTTGTTCCGGCCAGTACAAACAAAAAGCCTCTAACACCAAGGTCTGAGATACCGAGTCCTTTTTATGATAGTAGCATAGTGCATGAACTGGACATAAAAACATTTCACTAGGATCATTACCAACAAATTCTGCAAGGGACGGAATGGAGGACTTGAATCTGGCCAATGCATTCTGAGTCTTGGCCACAAATTCCAGGACAAATTCGAAAAACACTAAACTCCAGCCCCTTGAGTGTTTTACTTCAGAAGAGAGGCCATGAATCTCCCCAACTCTCTTGGCAGATGTTAAGGTCAGTAAAGTACCATCTTGAGGGTTAAAGCCCTATCCGAAGCACTCCATAAGGCTCATACAGAGTGCAAGTAAGGCTGCTAAGAACCAATGTCAAAGCCCCATAAGAGCAGAGAGATCTCCCATGAGGAAGAAAGATCCACTCCTTTTAGACAAAGAATCAGTCCTAAAACAGCCCTATAGCCCTTAATGGCAGACACAGGGAGGAGCTTTTCCCTACATAGGAAAATAAGAAAGTCAGCTCCGACCGGTGAGAAACCCCACTGATGACACCAATCACAGTAGACTGCCCACTTCCCCTGGTACACAGGTGTTGACGATTTCCTAAGATATCCAGACATCTCTGACGCTGCCCTGCTAGAAAATCCTCTAACTCGCAGGAGATACTGGATAGTCTCCAACCATGAAGAGACAAGGACTTGACGGATTGATGATATCTTTCAACATGAGGCTGACAAAGTAGGTTGTGCCAAGGGAGAATCTCTATTGGAGCTTCTGTCAGCAAGGTTAGAAGGTCCAGGTACCATTCAGCGTGTGGTCACAAGGGAGCTACCAAAGTCATCCTGAGGTTCTGGAAAGACATTACCCTGTTGATCACCTGATGAATCAGGCAAAAGGGTGGAAAGGCGTTAACGTCCAGGTTGTCCCACAGATGTTGAAGGGCATCTTCCACCACTCCCCAAGGATCTGGAACTACTGAGCAGAATACAGTGAACCCCCCGTATTCGCGGGGGATGCGTCCCACACCCCCCCGCGAATAGGTCAAATCCGCGAATGCTTAAAACCCCTCTAAAAACACTTAGAACTGCCCATTTTGACAGCTTAAAGCAAGAAAAACCCTGTAAAAATGCTTATACCTGAGTTTTTTAATAGTTTTATCACAAAAAGTGCATTTATTCATGAAAATTATATGAAAATACTGTAATTAGTGAATATTTCTTGGTGAAAAATACCGCGAATGGGCGAATTTTCTGCGAATGATGGCTAGATATGTTCCACAGAGAAACCCGCGAATGCGTGAGTCCACGAACCATGAGAACGCAAATACGGGGGGTTTACCGTACTTCCAGTTTTCTGTTTTCCTGTTGAAACGGGTAGTGAAGCAGCCTTTCCGCCACCTCCTGGTGCAATGACCACTCTGTCCCCAATATCTGACTTTGACAACTCAAGTCAGTCTGCCACTACGTTCCTTTTGCCTGGAATGTACCTGGCTAACAGAACCACTGAGTAGTTTATACAGCCCACTGATGTAACTGGACTGTCAATTCATAAAGATGGTGAGAGACTAACCCCCACTGCTTGTTTATGTAAGCCACTACCATGGTGTTGTTGGCCATCACAACCACGGAGTGACCTGCTACTTGATCCTGAAACTCCTGAAGGGCTAAAAAGGCCACTTTCACCTCCAGGACGTTGACGTGAAGATGTTTTTCTTCTGGGTTCCAAACTCCAGAAGTCAAAAGATCCCCCATATGAGTCCCCACTGTGCAGGAGAATTTTCTCAATGTAAAGGCCAAAGGTTTGTATTTGTATGGGAACAAATGGCAAGTTGCTTTCCATAAATAGCACAAAGACTTCAAAAGTAGCAGCTCCAATACAGTATACCAATATTTTAATATGTTGGACCAATGTATAAATTTCTTATCTAACTTATGCTTAGTGCCAAGAAAGGCACTAAGTATCAGTGAAATAAGAAAAATAAGTTACAATTTGCATGGGTTCTTCAATTAATGGTCGGTTAGGTTATGATTAATATTTGCTTGCATGTAAACTATTTGGTTATTATATTGAATGATAAACTTGGGTACTTATTTCTTTGAAAAAAGAAAACATTGCTCCAATTAAAGAATGCAATGACTAAATATCAACTTAAAAAAATACATGTACTGTATACATATACTAGAAAATCACTTCCAGCAAAACTTAAAAACTTTAATATTTTCTTTCTTATTAATTAATCAGTTTATAAATATGATGAACAGTTCAATTTTGATGGACTATCAAATTATAAATATAGAAATTTGCCAGGTACTGTACATTATAAGTAATACAAAATAAACATATAAATGGGAGCCATACCTCCAGGTTAATATGAGATCCTAGCATCCTAAACCTGACACCAGTGACGACATGTGCCTCAGGGGCTGACAGTTGATCTAGATCAATGTTTCGGTCTTCATATGATAATTTCTTGAAGTGGGTGCCTTCTTGATATGCTGTGCTAAAGGAAAGAGTGGAAAGCTTGTAAAACAATTGTAAATAAAATTTAACTTTGGTTAAATAAATTGAAGAATCAACATTACAGTAATGGTACCTGTTATTTTTACAGTGATCACAACAGTAGCAACAATACAGCTGCCAACACACTAAATATACAAACTAAAAGGTTCTTTGAGCAAAAGCAGGTTATTAATAAAAGGAACAAATTAAGACTGAATTATAAAAAATATTCATATGAATAGAGTATACCAAATGAGTGTTATCTTGTACAGTATTTTAAATTCAAAAGCCCAACCAAATATTTGCCAAAACTTGATATCTTTCAAAAGTCAATTTTCATAAAATTAACTCAAGTGATTTCACAGTTCTTAAGCACTTGAATGATCCACATATTGTGATGCCTGATTTTATTTCTGTAAACAAAATCATGTGTGTAACCTATAATTTCAAAAATGATAAACAAAAACATGTCACTTCATTGTTTATTACAGTTCCTTTTGTAAATCAATGGAAGGGACATATCAGCAGAGCTTAAGTTTCATTTAACTATATTAGCAGATTTATTTACTGAGCCTTGATGTTAATTAATTTCAAAGTATATTTCTTGAAGTAACTAGAAATTGTAAATGATATCCAAAATTATCATCAGTCTGTTTGTAAATGTGTCATGCATAGAGTCACTTGATGCATAAACTCTGCGAAATAAGGGAATGTCTACATCATCATTACTGTTTTTATGTCACTTTCCCCTTTTATAAAGTTAGACATGAACTGAGTTCTCTCTGCTGTCTGTTGTCTTGTTCATTTTCTGGCTAAATTCCCATCTGGTGTAGGTTTTTATCTGTGCCCTTTATCCATGATTTCCAATCCCCTCCCACAGGTCTGTGCCATTCTACATTCCTTTCTGTTGCTTTTCTGAGTAACTGTTCACTGTCCCTTCTCATCACAGTTCAAAACCATCTGTCGTTGAGATCTGTCTATTTTCTAGCCACTAGACACCAAATCTCTCTGCTACTTCATTAATAACATGATTTCCCATTGCACTCTGGACATAAATTTAGCATTCTGTATGTGAATCTTTTGAAATCTCTTCCATTTACTTTGTCAGTGTCTATACTTCTGCAGCATATAATAGTAAATGCCTTATTCATGCATAAAGTTCATTTTTATTTACAGTTGTCTAGCAAAAGCCCTCCACTTATCCAGGCTACTACAACTTTTCTTTTTACTGCCCCCTCTTAATGCCTAATTCATAATCCAGGTGTCTCCAAGGTAATTTAAATGTAAGTCCTCAATGATATGTCCTCCTAGCAACATGGCTCTCTACATTCCCCTCTTTCCCACATGTCCTCATGTACTTCAGGCATCAAAAATTTCTCATATTAAAAAAAGTTCAAATCCCTTGCACAATATAAAATGGTCTCTTAACATTTTTTGTCAATATCTACTAAAACTAATTTCTATATTACTTATGCTCGAATACCTAAAACAAAGCAAATGGTGTGGTGTATATACAATTACTATTTGATTGTGTTATTTCAGTTACTTGCCAGTGGATTTAACTAGAAAATAAGAGTTAATATAAATTTGCTGTCTCTCCCTTATGACTTTCAATTACTTGATAGTCAATTTAATTAAGAAAGCCTGGCTGGCATTTGCTCTTTTATAACAAGGAATGTATCTACAGTACTTTGTTTTTATGGACAGTTTCAGTTTCTAGTTGGGGATATATAACAATGTATTGGAATGTGGTATAGTACATCAACAGTAACTGTCAGGGTATGGCATAGTTCTGATTTCAACTTGTGGTTACTGGATATAACAACACATAATCCTAAGGCTTTTATGTATTAATTGAATTTTTTTTAACAATCTTTGTGTTTTGTGTGTGCTCAGCATGAGTAGCGATTGTAAATTTTGCATCCTACAATTTGCTAAAATTAAAAAAAAAAAATTCTAAGAAGTGTTTTCAAATTTGTTTCAAGTTAGTCACACATTAATTTGAGGGATGATTAAATTGATTATTTTCTGTGTATAGGCTATGGTACTGATGGGTGCTCACCAAAATCTTGGTATCCCCCTGAATTATGTAACCTCTACTTTCATCTTCATCATGTAATTCATAAGCATTAACATTTCTTTCATGTATTACATCACTAGTAACAATCTAGCACCCTTTGAAACTAATAGGAGTCAGTAAAGGCTTTTATGACTGACAGTTCTGATGAAAAAGCTATTGTGGGTAGTAAGCACCTTTATTAATGCCTCAGATACACACAATTTTTTGTAAAAATAATATTAAGCAACAACAGCTACAAATATTGGACGACCAAAATTTGAGTTACTAAACAGTATAAGCAGTCAGAGCGCTCTACTTGCTCTCCCCTGCTCAGGCAAACAGGCACAGCTACCTCCTTCATGAACCACTAGCATCTCATAATGTCACACTGAAGTTTGTTATGATAGATATAAACAATTTTTCAAGATTTTATTAAAGTGACACATTCATACAGCGAGTGAGTAAAAAGGTTAATTTTTTTTAATGTGTACAGGTAATTTCTAAATGAAAAGTAATGGTTTATAATGACCAAATCCACAGTAAAATTCAAGATACCTGCCCAAACAGCTACTTTCCACTGGAAAATAATGGGGTTATTTGGGATTAATTAAGACAAAAATTAACTACTTACTGATATTCTGCAGACAGGAGGTTTCTCGAAATTTTCATCTAACCAGCTATTATTACATCAAAATTTATATTATAAAAACTAAAAACCTCTCATAAAAAATAAAAGGTTAAGTAGTGTTTCTTACCTTATAATGTTTATTGGTTCCACAGGAACCCAGTGAATTGAAGAGATGTTGACCTGGCCTTGTGGAAGTGCTTCACCTTGTTGAACTTGTATGTGGATGACCCGCTGTTTCTTCATAAATTTCAGGCCTGTCACCACCTAAAAAATGTTAAGTCTATTGATATTTGTCTTTACACCAAGCTTATTTTGCCTGGTAACACTTTAGTATTGTATTAACATTTTGTTTAAACCCTAAGCATCAAGTACAATTTGCATGTAAAGTACATATGAAATGTGGGCACAGTTTTCTAGCTATGTTAAGTGCCGTATTTAATATTAATCCACACACTTCTTTAGACACCATATGATTAAGCATCAGTCTTACATTAACAAACTGTCACAGTATAAGACAGTATGCTTTTTAGTGATGTTTTAATGCATACAATATCAAAGACAATTCACTTCAACATGTTATTTAAAGAATAGCAGGTTCTTCCTAATTTTAGATTTTTTTTTTTTATCAAACCACATTCAGTCTTGCTAAACATTTCTCAAAACTTCTCTTGACAATTCTACCTCATAGTACACTAATAGCCATGAATAAAATATAGTACCAGTAGTTTCTGTGGCCAGTCTGCATTTGTGTGAGCATATTAATAGTATATGAAGGTAAGAGACCCTCTTTCAAGCATGTTTTTTTAAAGAGAATGGCAGCATCAGTGGAATTGGTTTTATATATGGTCTTCTCAATTCTTCTTATTATCTTCTTCTCGTCAGGGCTGATATTTGCTAATACTGTAACTGGCCGACATTCATAGTCTGGATAAGGAATTGGTTTCTTGAAATATTAATTTTATTGCATACACGAAATGGTAGTTAAAAGTGGCTTTTGATCGCTGTACAGTTTCTGGAAATCAGGATTTGTCATATTCTTGTGTAGAATCTTTGTCGTTATTCTAAGGGCGTAGCAGAGTTCCAATGTTTCCAATTGTATCATTGGTTCATTCTCAAGGAAGGGTGGGCTTGTTCTGGTTGGAATGGGGTCGTCAGACGGAATTTATAGTGTCCCGGGTGTCTTGTGTTGTGAGGGCTGAATTTTCATTGGCTGATTCAGGGGATTAAGCCCCTGGGCCAAACCATATCCCAGAGGTCAATGCTTCCACTGGTCTCCACTTGCAGACATTGGAGACTGGGAGGGTAGTATAGGGAAGGTCACTATTGGTAGATGGGGACACCACCTGACTGGTTTGTTCGTCCAGCTCTGGGGTGCTGGCTTGCGGAGCCCTATGTGCCACCGCTGGGAGGAGGGACATCTCCTGCATGGTGTTGAGGCTAAGTCTCATCTTTCCGATGTGTAGGGCCTCCAGGACGCGGAGGCAGCGGCAGTCTGTCGCCTTATCAATAATTCCAACATTAGGAATTATGTCCTTTAGGGTTATTCTAATATTGTGAATATTCTTGGCGTGATTTTGGAAGGTACCTTCCTGAGCGTGGCAGGATATCCTCTTGGAAAATCTCATCGTGGTCATCCCAATGTAGGTGCCAGGGTATTCCCGAACAGGGTATATGTGTTGGTAGACCACGTTGGTTTTCTCCAGGGGGTCCTGCACTGCGGGGGCCACGTTGTTTTTCATGATCAGGCTGCTGGTCTTCTTGCTTTTGTAATAAATTACTAATTTAACCTTTTTTGCAGGGTCCAAATGGGTGATGTTTCCTTCTATGATACTGCGAAGAGCTTGCTCGTCCTCTTTGTATTTCCTGTGAAACACTCCCTTATAAAAGAGAGTGATGTCTTCAAGGGCGGCTGGGCGAGGCTCCTACTGGTACTATTTGTCAATATTCCTTCGTATGCATTTTGTGATGTCCCGGTAGGAATACCCATCGTTAATTTAAAACCTGGGCAACACGTTCTAATTCAGTGTGTGCGTCCTTCCAAAAGGAGCAGTGTGAGAGAGCTCTACTGATGAAGGCGCTGATTACAGTGCGCTTGTATCTCTCTGGACACTCATTCTCACCATTCAGACACATGCCCAGGTTCGTGGGTTTTGTATAAACTTGGGTTACGAAGTGCTCCTCTTGTTGCTCTGACGACCCCATTCCAACCAGAACAAGCCCACCTTTCCTTGAGAATGAACTGATGATACAGTTGGAAACGCTGGAATTCTGCTATGCCCTTAGAACAACGACGAAGCTTCTACATGAGAATATGACAAATCTGATTTCCAGAAACTCAACAGTGATCAAATGCCACTTTTAACTTCAATTTCGTTTATACAAAAAAATTAATATTTCAAGAAACCAATTCCTTATCCAGACTATGAACATTGGCCAGTTTTTAACAAATATCAGCCCTGATGAGAAGAAAATAAGAAGAATTGAGAAGACCATATATAAAATCAATTCCACTGATGCTGCCATTCTCTTTAATAATAATAATGTTAGCATAATCTGACAAATTTTCATATATATTCTTCCCTATATCACTGAAGAAGGCTATGTTTAAAAGGCATATTCCATATCTGAGGAAGGTATATTTATGGCAACTGTGAGGATACAGTATTTCTAAAGCATTCTCTGAGTTTGTTGAGTGAAGTAAGTACAGTAATAATAAATATTTCATCTTTATGGAAGCAGGGAATATACAAAGTTCAAGAAGTAGACAAAGGTGGGAGAATGGAAAAATGGAAGTGAGAGGTACAAAGGGATACAGCTGGAGAGTGAATGGACAAAGGAAAAGCACTTTGATATACAGTATGTACCTACAACCCACCAAGAAAGGCTTCTCATGGAAGCAAAGTACTATACTTGAAATGATAAGGGAAGTCTTTACATAATACCTACCATATATAAACTACAAAGCCCTCATAAATGCATAGTAGGTTTACTCACCATGTTATTTCGCGTATCACTGAAAGCAGGCATAAGGCTGATGAAACGATCAGTAGTTGGCGATTCCCCATCATCACACAAACACAGGCAGTAACTGCAGTGAACAAACCAACGCCACCATGAATCCACTTTCATGGTTGTCCCACTGCAAGTATTCATTGTTCCTAATCTTAGGCCACTCTCATATTTTATATAATCATAGCGACGATATGGATTTTTTGAGAGACAAACCCAAGCATCTGCATCATAGAACTTACAATCATGAATTGTACCGCGACAACGACGATGTTGTCCACAGTATTGCCTTGTTGGTAAGTAGCAACCTTCACTTTTGGTATGTTTATAGTAGCCACAAGTCTGGGTACAAGAGCCACCGCTGTTCATATCAACTTCATTTTCAATGTATCCCTAAAATAAAGATAATGTTAAGACTTATAGTAATTAAGAACCTTATCACAAGTAAAAAAAATTATAGTAATATGGACTATTTTATCATTCTGTTCCATATATCATTACTAAATGCTCTGCATAGAAAGTGCTTAAAATTAATGTAAAGAGCTACCTGCAGAAGTTCAGTAAATTGAACATAGGTGTCCCCACTGATGTGCTTATCAGGATCACACTGGTAGAAATCCCTGTCTTCATCTGAAAGTGTTTTGTGTGCTTCCTTTAACAAGTCTTCAGAATACTGCATATATAAACGCTGAGCTACGTCCCGTTCAACAGTAAAGTTACCTGTAAGAGAAAGTTGATCTGGTGACTTGTTTAGACCTGAAAGTTGATTACTGGTTACATTCCTGAGTTTCAGCCTTCCCCCCCTCCAAAAGACACCCTTCAGGGCCACACCTCAAAGGGCAATTTGTGTTTATTCCTTAAGTATCAATAATCTTGGTTTTTTATGCTTCTAGATACATCTTTCATGATTTCTCACAACTTTGATACCTTGTAAAAAGCTCCACGAAATCCTTAGACAGCATCTAAACTGTTACAGTAGTAACATCTGTGGAATTACTGCAAAAGAACTGAGTAAAATTCTAGAGAATGAGTGAGTAAAAAACTTCATGCCTGCATGCTCCTCTCCATGTCTAAGTACTCTGTCAGTAGGTGACTATTAGGGTGGCTTTGGCAGTGGGTTTTTTTACCACTGGGTTAGGGTCTCATTTCTTTGTTTTATATTAATGGAAGTGTGACAGGATGGGTGAGTGAATTTTGTTAATTTGCAAAGGCATAAAAGGAGCAAGTAAATGGAAGCATTTGACTTCAGCAGAATTAAAAGATTAAAAGAAGGAAGCTTACAGAAATGGTAAACCAAAGTTTGACAAAAACCTAAACAGTTTGTGTGTGGCGGACAAACACATGACGTGTTAGTTACTCTGGAAATGAAGAATCCACAGTTACAGGTTTAAAAACCAAGCATTGTTGGCTTTCAATATCTCAAGTATGCTTTCCAGATTATTGTTTTTTTCCAGACTGACATAGCTGATAAGTAATGAAATCTGATAAGTTGAAGTCTGTTAAGTTTAGGTGATACTTTACTCAGCGCAAATATAGCTGCATTTGGATTTCTGGCGGGCTGGGGTTGGGCTAAGGCTAATTATGGCCTTCGGCATACATGTGAGCCATAATGATAGACAGTTGTCTCTATGAATGATTTGGAACAAACAATGGCAATAAGTTTTCCATGTTTGGGACTATATTTTATTTACTATGGCAATAAGTTCTCCATGTTTGGGACTATATTTTATTTACTAAAGTAGTTTACTGAAGCCAATAATCCACAACTTGAGACTAACAGGGCTCATCTGTAGAATTTATTCTCAAATGGGAACAGTAGACAGACCAAATAAAGTTGAAGAAGCTGGACCAGAGGGAATGGATGAAAAGCAATAGGCAGAAAGTTATATGGCTGGTGGCTGAAGAATCACTGAAAAGAACCTCGTAGTACCATCCACAGTAGGGTAAATTTTGTGAAATTAGGTACATTAAATAAATGTGCTTCCTTCTAAAACAACCCCAGTGGAAATAAGTTGCACTGTAAACTAACATTTACAACGCACAGAAATATTTGAAATAATTTTATATTTAGCTATTATAAACCATTATTTTGGTATAACCATCAGTTTATTTATTTCTCACTTCAAAGACATTCATTTGAAAAGGATAGGATTTTTGCTCTTTGTAAAAAGAAAATTCTATAAACATGTATATTTTAAAATATGAACTGTAATAACAACACTCAGTCAAGAAGTTACTTGCTAACACCATAAGCTTGGAAAACTGTACTAGAAAGTAACCATGACACACTCAGTTTGTTATAGTTTTCATTTAAGATCATCTGCTATAATCTCTACCAATAGTTACAATTATCTCCAAAATATTGATCAAATATATAAGAATTTTAATGTATGTATTAGGCCTATTGTTAGGGATTGCATGTCTATCCAAGATGCCACCACTAACAACAGGGTCCAAAAGTGAAATATAATTAAAAACTAACCTTCATTATATACCCTTAGGATCATCCATGCAAATTCCAACATGGCATAACCTCTAGCTTCTGTGAGAGAAATTAATACATGAAGACCATTCACCAGTTGCTGGGGTGACTGCTTTAATCTACACTTGTCACTACTCTGGAATTAAAAATGTCTTAAAATTAGTTTCTTATTGTAGGAGATTGACAACTAAAAGCTCATAAGGGTGAAGCATAAAAATCCATGTATGCTCAGGTGCTGACATGAACACAGTTAGGACCAGGGGAGGGTTTTGTACCTAATTTCATGGGGTGAAAACTACTTGGAATGCCAACCTGTCAACATAGCCTGAAATCTTGAACTAAAAATCAGCCTCCACTCTTGATGTCAAATTATAATCAAACTTCCTAGCTACATGTCCTGATAAAACAGATGTTGGGGGAATGTCAAACACCAAAATAACCTTTTCACTTCAAATTTTGTCTCCTATTTCTACCTTCTGTTTCTCTGTAAAAAAAATTTTTTTTTTTTTTTTTTTTTTTTTTGCATTCATCATCCTCTGCTACATAGCTTTCTCTCTCTCTCTCTCTCTCTCTCTCTCTCTCTCTCTCTCTCTCTCTCTCTCTCTCTCTCTCACACACACACACACACACACACACACACACACACACACACACACACACACACACACACACACGCTTTGGTCATAGAGCACTGACAGCATGTGCAGAGAGCATGAATAAAATGAACAAAACTAAACATCTTAACCATCTCATTTACCTGGTATCCTCCAATCACGGTTTTACCAGATTTTTCCAATTATAATTGTGCTCTCCTATAATTTCCCTTCCCAATTTCTGACTTCTGAACATAATGTACACAAATCTGTTATGTTACTATCTAGTCAACACTTTTGCCAATCTTTTAACCTGGCCAAGCTGATTGTTTATGATATTGTGTAAATGTACAATACTTTCCAGAAGTGTGCAGACACCTCACATTTATGCTCCCAAGCTTTTTGGTTTAACAATTTTGCAGATTTTTTATGTGTTCTACCAATTAGGCCTGAAAATGATTAGTTTTGTAATTGTTATACCATATGAACAATGCAAATACCATACTGTACTAAGAAATTTGTAAGCTATTGTTAAGTAAATTATTTTAAACATATATAATTATTTGTAGTATTCAACATGTATGATAATGGTTGGCTTCTGCTGCCCTCTGTAAAAACATGAGCTTTCATTCACTGCTCAACTCAGGTCTATTTGTGCTTAGTTTTCACTTTAACATTTAATTTCCTTTTTCTGTTCTTACCATTCTTCCTTTTAATATGCTAAACTGATGGAAAATATCAAAAGAAAGTATTTTGTTCATATTGGTTTAGTAAAACACTGAAAATGTACAATGGAATATCATGCAATTTGTTAAAAATGGCTGGAGAGCAAGTCATTGAGAATTTCACCACAATTCTGCATCTGGAAATACTGTATCATAAAGGAGATGGGACAAGAAGGGGAAAGAATATTACATCAGCAATATATATCAAGGAAAAGATGATACATGAACACTAAATTAGAGAAACTATAGGTGTAGTGAAGCAGGAGCACAATATGAAAGCTGGAAAAGGTGTTGGAAGAAAGGTTCAGAAAAATGTTAAAATTTAACAAGTGTCAGGTTGGCCTTGTGCCTAGAACACTGACAACAGAGTCAATCTTTACAATGATGTAACTGCAGTGCAGAAACACCCTTCACAAAAATAAGTTCTTTCATATGTTTGCACTTATCTTGAGGAGCCATTTCACAGTACCAAGACAAGCAGTTAGAAGCACATTGTTAAGCAGAGTTTACCAGAAAGACTACAGTGGACAATTGATATTACTATATCATAACACAGATCTCAAATAACAACAGTCAGGTATGGTATATCCAAAAACTGGAGATAAGGGTGGAGTCCATTAAAGGTCTTGGAATCCATTAAAGGTCAAGAATGAGCCCTTTACGATTCCTAATAATAATTATGGAAGCCACCAAGAGTTCTTAAAGGGAAACTACTGTACTAAGAATACTCTATACTGTGGATTTAATGTTAACAGCAGAATCCGATGATGTTTAAAAGATACAAGAGTGAAATGGAAAGCAGATGGCTGAATATCATTATACAGTATACAACAACCAAGATTATGGTGACTGGAAAGGAAGGAAAGGAGATGGTGTTGTAGGGAAAATGACCAAGTGGTACTGCAGATGTGGTGTAAGCATGAATATAATATTGTGCAGCAAATGCAATATGCACATAGGATTACAATTTGAATAGAGTAAGGGATTTCTGATGCCCAGCTTGCATAAGAGCTAAAAGTGGTGAGATGGAGAAAAATTACTATATTCTCGTGGAAAAGACCTTGAAGAAGTTAAATGCCCTTTTATTCGTAAACTAGATACCCATAGTCCTATATACTTTAATGCAAAGCCAATATTTTATGAACAAAAAAATATTCTGAGTAATATTAGGCTCACTTTCTTCTCTTTTAACATTTTATTTTTCTTAATACATTCATTTCTCAACCTCTGTCACAGAAAATGAATGCTAAATTTCATTCATCTCCACTCTCCATTACTAGACTCACCTTTATAGCTTGGTGTAACATTTCAAACAAGCTAGGTCTGAATAAGAACTGCCCCATCTTTTCATCAGTACTTCTAGAACCCTTCATTCGTTTTTCTTTGAGTTCAAGTGTTCTTGATACTTTCTGGGGCACTTTTTTTGGTACAAAATAAACATCTTTGGGATTATTCAAGCTTGATAGTGCCTGTTGAAAAAATAAGTTTTGAATTACTATAAAGCATTTTTAAGTTGCTAGTTATGTTTCTGTTAATTTCCTTCCAGATGACTTCAGGCACAAAAGAGGCAATTCATTAAGAGTCATCAGTGTGACTGTAGCAAAATAACAGTCTGATAGTGTTTCCTACATTTTTGTGTGAAGTATAGCTGATCCTCCAATTAAGTTACCTTAATTATATTTCTTAAAAAATATCATATCCAAACATTATCAGTAAAATTTATTTATATTTCTTCTAAACTTGTATAGTCTTAAAGCTAAAACAATATGAAAAGCTCAGTCAATTACATCAGAAGGACTGCGAATTGGAGACCCACTGCGAAGGGATGCATCAGGTACTGCCATACTATGGAGGTGTGCCATGAGGGACATAATGGAATGGGTATCATGAGAAACTACCTGGTTTGCAAAGTCCATTAAGGTGTGGTCTTCAATCTGGAAAGATATTATTTTTCTTTCCATATACAGCATATTTGAAATACAGAAACTCCCAGTAAGAAAAGATTTTAAGAAACTGTAAAAACATTTACCATACTATGTGCACAATCATATATAAAACTTGAAGTGAGGCCCTGTTCTACAAAAACATGTTAAATCTTACAAGTACAGTGCTTGTGCTGAATAAAATTTCAGTTGATGTTTTAGAAATGCAATTTAAAAGGATTTAATTCCTCTTTGAATATGAATATCAGTTTTGCTTCATCAAATGTTTATGATAACTTTATTTAGAAGAAAATACTATAAGAGCTCACCTTATCTTTAAGTTCCTGGTAGAGAAGGAATCGCTTATAAAGCGTGTGTATGGGTCGCATGTACTCTTCCATTGTGTCAAGGGCAATTTCCCATCGAACCATATCTTGCATTCCATCGGTCAAATCTCTAAGGGAGTTGGCAATTCCATGGACCTACAGAATAGCACAATGTTGTAAGCTGGAGGCTGTCTGATAACAATAACTGCAAATAATAAATATAGGAATTACAGTTACCCTGTTTGAGATATTTGTCAAGTTATAAAAGTACATGTACCACAGTTATTTTCTATCTTACCCCATGTTCCATTTGATCAAGTCTTCGAGACAGCAACTCAAACATGGCAAGAATCTTTCGATCTGCCATGGGAATATAAGATCCAAAGTTCATATCTGCTAGGGAAACATTGAACACCTGCAAGTATTGGAATTCACTATAGTTTTGAAAAAAGCTTGAAATTTTTGGTAGTAGTAGTTAATACAGAATCTTTTGATTAGCATAAAATTGTAAGTTAAACAAAGCTTCAAGATACATAATTGTGCACTATAATTATTTAAAGTAATTTAAAATAAAACAATAAAAGGAATAGTAAATCATCTTCTAATGTTGCTCAATTTATTGCACTAAAGTTTATGCATGTGCGTAAGATTCCTAAGTCAGATTTATAGCTCTTGTATGACACTGACAAAAAAAAGTAGACCTTAAATGATATGTACATATTATATCTAAATATATTTAATCCCACTTTTAGAGTCATTGGGCTTGCTCAAAGGATTTGTTCTTAAAGGAGGTGAAAAGGTTAAGTTAAAGGCATTGGACAGCTAAGTAGAAAGAGCCCAAAGGGAACATGCAGTATTACCTGCAATAAGCTAAATAGGCCCACTGTAAGTGGTACCCCTTATGGGAAGTAGAAAGTACACTTTTATAACAGCTGGTCAAGACTTAGCCTGTATAAAGCACCTCTTACAAAGTCTGATGATGACTAAGAATCACATACATAAAAAGACACACACCTGACTGGAGATGATATTGATAAACTTTGCAACACCCATGCCAATCTGACCAATGTTAATGAATCCTTGGAGCGCTCCCTCAACATCTCCTCCTAAAATTGGGGTAAGTAGGTCCACAATGCTTTTCACTGAAAGAAAATTTCAAGTGTACAGTCAGAGAAAAATAAAACATTAAAAGAATTTTTCTGTACTTCATCAAACTCTTAGACGTATACCAGGTAGCTATGGGCTCTGTCCTATTTGCAACATAAACTGATCACATGCAAGAAGTCTGTTAAAAGTTTTCAACCTAGACAGCTTCCATTTAACATAAAAATTGGCTTTGCCAATATGCTCCCTCTATGCTTTCTTTTTACTTTTCCTTCATGCATGGAAAGGTATTGATTTACTTATTTTACTGGCTGCCTTTAACAGATAAATGTCTTACCAACATTATCATCTAAGTCCAACTACTGGTAACTGGCCTTCACTAACAGATAAATTATGTCTTACCAACATTATCATCCAAGTCCAGCTCCAGTGAAGATGTAGGTGGGGGTACCTGGCATAGCAACCCCAGGACCAGCAGTAGCGTCAGCCACCTCATCGCCCTGTGTTCTGTTTCTCTTGCTCGTTTTATACTATTCTGTCACAATAAAAGAAAAAGTAGTTCTTAAGTTCACAAAAATGCATATCACAGAATACACTAAATGTGCCAAATTAAAAAGTACATGCTGAGGAATATGCAACTGGAATGTGTACAGTAAAACTTACATGCTGATACTGTACACACATTCACATGAAAAAGAAATCTCCGTAGAGGGGTAGTGCTGTCAGTACACCTCACGCAGTGTACCGTAGGCATTACTTAAGGTTTTTTGCAGCATCCCTCTGGCCCCTAGCTGCAACCCTTTTCTCTCCCTTCACTGTACCTCCATTCTTATTTTCTTTCTTCCATCTTACTTTTCACCCTCTCCT
Organism: Macrobrachium rosenbergii; assembly: GCF_040412425.1. Classification (NCBI taxonomy): domain Eukaryota; kingdom Metazoa; phylum Arthropoda; class Malacostraca; order Decapoda; family Palaemonidae; genus Macrobrachium; species Macrobrachium rosenbergii. The sequence continues at coordinate 6,055,010 of NC_089757.1, read as the reverse complement.
GACAAATGTTTCATGGTGCAACTGCAAGGTTTTCCTCCTGTTACACCTTTAAAACCTTTTTACTCAGTTTCACCTTCAACACTGAATGACCTCAGAGATTTCAGTGCTTGGGCTTTGGCCTAAATTTTATATTCTGTTCTGTTCTCTGTTCTGGAAGAAATTAAAATTGACTGAATGTTGTTGAGTAATAAATGCATTACAAGTGACTTAACAAAAAGTTTCAGTATGGGCTTTTATAGGGGAACCAAAGGTTTTATGGGGAACCACTGATCAATGTGCTTTTATGAGGGGAAACAACTGTATCCTATGGACTTTGATAATAGGGGACATTTTGACTACAAGGCTGTGTTCACAACAGAGGGCTTAAATGCCAAGGGCAATCGAGCGAGTCCTTATATCATAAGAACAACGACTGCAGTGGTAGTATCTTGAGATGCTTGACAGCACAAACATTTAAATATTGTGACACTGACACATGCGGTCTTTAAGTCCTATCGGTTAGGACAGAGCCAATATCTATATTGACTCTGGGTTAGGACAGTACAGGAAGAGGAGGAAGGGGTTTGGAATCCTATGGACTTCGGCACTGAAGACCAAGTCTGCTGTCCTTACTACCCAGTGCTTGATATATTTAACTACAATCTATAAATAAATCATTGTCCTTACTGAATATTTATACAAGTGCATATGGCAGAAGTACGACATTCTATTGTGCTTTGTAAATAGTTCATATTTTTACACATTCTCCTGTATTTCTTTGTCTTAAACTATATTTAAAGCACTGCTGTCATTTTGCAGAAAGGAAAAAACCAAGGCAAGTGTAACGCAGCAGCAGGCAAACATTCAAACTGATTGTTGATGAGCTCATATTCTAATTTAAATTAGATATATATTTAAGATTTATTTCTTTTTCTTATTATTTTGCAGCAACATAATGTGCTTTTCATGTTGTCTAGTTAACTAGCAAGGTTTTAAGAGATTATCTTAACGGTTAGCCTAGTAACCCCATCTTCCTGTTTTAAGAGATTATCTTAATGGTTAGCCTAGTAACCCCATCTTCCTGAAGATGATTGCTTCATGAAAATGTTAAGTTCAACATTACAAGACAGTTCCACATTTACATGCACTTATACTGCACATTTTCGATAAATGTGTGCATTTTACTGCTTGATATACACGAATTTCTTTGATTCATGTGTGGATTGAACTAAAGAGTTGTCTTGATTCTCCCTTCTTGCTGTAACCTATTAAATCTGGAATTTCCGTCCTCCCCTGTTCCTTTGATGAGACTAGGTGATATAATTGACATATATCCCTTCTCACTAAGAAAGTTTTTTGATGTAATAGAAAAAGGTAAGCCTAATTATGCAATCTTTTGAATGGAGGAGTCAATCTCAACCCTCTATGCAGTAACAGTCTGGCCGTTTCTTCTGGTATTAAAGGAAAATTTCTTTAACATACAGGAAGATTTTTGGGAAAAAAAGAGAAAAAAAATTAAAACCATGTTTTGTTGTAAATAACTTTTGATATTTCAGGAGTATAACGGTCATTAATTTCTTTTAGAAAAATATTTATATTCATATTTACATTATAAGAAATATGTTATCATTCGATATCCACAGGGTAACCACTTTCACTAAGTATCTGGGTTACAGATGCTCTTTAGCCTTAAGCTATGAAACAGCTGTTACGTAAGTCAAGGTTAGTTCTGTAGTCTCAGTGTTGTGAAAAATATCTATTCTGGTTCACGCTATGAATCGAATAACTGAAACAGCTGTAAATTGTTAAACCCGTTGCTGTTCATTATGCTATGTGTTGCTGAAGTCTGTTTTCCCCAGTGAAAATATTTTACTTTTGGGAATTTTGTAGATGATAATGTAGTTCTTCAAGTGACTGTCGTTCATTCTCTCTCTCTCTCTCTCTCTCTCTCTCTCTCTCTCTCTCTCTCTCTCGTGTTTAATATTGTAGAGCACCGGTGCTGTTTTCAGATCATTTAAGATAATCTCTTGGGAAAAGGTTTTTTTTTTCTTTTAGTGTTTTTTTTTATAGTTATGCTTAGTTTGTCCAGATAACAAACAGGTCAGCATTCACTCTTACTTCCTTTTTGTGCAGTATTTATATTTTGGAGAAAGACTTCACGTTTACATTACTATTTGTCAAGTGTAATTTGAATGCGCCATAGACTTCTACATAGCTTTAGATGTGGAAATCGGAAATCACAGTAAATCAGTTTTTTCAGATTAATTAACTTTATTTGCAAAAAAATCGAGTTAGATTTGAGCTACTACGCCCACCCAAGCTCGCTAGCGTGCTCTCTCTCTCTCATACACATATACACATACTGTACATACATACGTACATACATAAATGTGATTATAGTTAGCTGAACATTTAGCATTTGGTCTAGGCAATGGGTCAGTGTCAGGATACGGGAATCCTGGTTATTCATGTTTATTGTCTCACCAGGCTCTGTCCTTTCTTCTCACAGAATCAGCAGTTACTTCAACTATACGACAGACATTTTACTATTCAGTGCCGGGGCTTTACATGTCTCTCTGTAAATGACTTTACATGTCTCTCTGTAAATAAGTTAAATATGCGTTATACCGTACGTGCATGAAATAAATACACTTTTGGAACTGGAATATAAATCTAAAGCCAAATGTGCTTTTGAACAGACAGTAAATGCGTACAAGCAAAACATACAACGCGCATTGTGAATTTTGCTTGGTAATTCCCCACATGGAAACGAGAGGCGTGTGGACTACCGCACTTCTGATCGTCAGGGTATATGAACGGTAGTATTTTTTTCAGTAGTCAGAACTGTAATTACGCAGTATTCATCTTTTACGGTTCACCGGCTTTGTTGGAATAACTGCAATTTCCTAATTTCATTTCCTAAGAACTCAAAAGATATTAATCTATGATGGCATTGTATATTGTAACTGGATGATAGACAATAATGACATCTGGCTACCTGATAACAATTTCTTTGGTAATCCCATTCCTTCGTAAGTTTGTTCTTTTTCTTAACTTATTCTATCTCAGTTCACCTTAGGAAAACACTGCGACTACTGTGAAGGAGTTTAATTGTAAATGAAGTGTGCTATTTTGATTCATTCCGTTAATCTATTTGATAATTTAACCTTTCCGATGGTGTGGAAACTTAATAATAAAGTTCGTGGTCTTCAGACTGTTTTCAAAAGAGTAACCGTGATGAATTTCATCAATTCAGTCAATGCTTCAGTAAATCTGAAGATTACTTAGGACAATATTTATGAATTAGATGTCTTTAATGAGTTAAACATCTAGATTGCTTAACTCACTTTATTCGTAGTAGTACAGTGTACGTGAGCTAACACTGGGTTTCGGGAATTCCGGGAAGTGAATTACCATGCTGATAAGCGACCACGTTTGGTACCCGAACGAGACCAAGGTCTGCTCTACACTTCGTATAGAACGTTATAACTTTGTTCATACGTATACCAACGATAATCCATGTTGTAAACAGGAATATGACCAATGTTATTACTAGGCATCTGCTGTTGATTGTAGGCAACAATGAAAATTTGTACTTAGAAGAATCTCTTTTAAATTTTTCCCACTTTTGATAAACATTACATCCACGGCGTAACCTTGCGCAGCTTCAAGCAGCCACGGCGTAACCTTGCGCAGCTTCAAGCAGCCACGGCGTAACCTTGCGCAGCTTCAAGCAGTAAGTCTGGCTACGAAGAGTTGCTAATTACTTCTTATAAGAACGTTACAGTAAAAGTGCTTCTAGCCACCTGTTTGCCGTATCCTGTCAGGTTTTGTTAAAATTGTTTTCTATGCTGTTAAACATCTCGAAGCAACTTGCCAGCAGATAAGTGTCAGTTAATCCGGATGCCCTTAAAATTAAAAATGCAATAGTGGCATGTATTTCAAGCAATAAAAAGTTACGACTCGGAATTGAACCCAGTTGTACAAAATGGCTAAAAAGGATTTTCTAGCATTAATAGTTTGTTCGTACCCAGTCCAATGCTAATAGTTCCTGTTGAGATAGAATACATCGTCATCAAATACAAAAATGTTACTAGGCGTTCCTGTGTTGGACTGCAAAATATTAATTAACAAGCGTTAATCAGCTTCGCTTTGAAGAACTAGTCGTAGGAGAATATTCCATTTATGAGAAACCTTTTAGTCTCGGGAAGGAAAAGCACTGCGCTGCGGTTTCAAGATCGAAGAAACTGCGTCATGCACACGAAAGTATTGCTTGTCCTGTCGGTCTCCTTAAGGCAAAACTCATTAGAGTTTTGTTTCCTGGGAAACCCTCATATAGTCATTTAGTGGTGTCATTATTTATCTCTAGGAATTAATGAAAATACAAGAACTCTTCTTCTCCGTATTAGTTGATATTACAGATTTTTTCTCCAATTATATATTAAAGAATAACAAATTAAGGAATTGTTCACTATGAAATAACAACTCAGGCGACCAAAATATTCTTTTGCTCGAATTCTTGACCGGTACCGGATAATAAAAATGGCTGGCTATGTTTCTCAAACTTTCCCCCAGAGAGCCAATATCCACATAGTTCCACAATTCATGTTTTCAGTCAGCGTTCCCATGACGTCAACGACCCCCTCACTCTCCGGCGAGGCTGATAAGGACTGCCTTCATGACATGTGAACATCGGATGATATTTCACGATGAAAGTATGCGGCCCTGCTTGGGAAGAATTCCCTTGTGTGTGTGTGTGTGTGTACATGTGTGTGTATATATATATATATATATATATATATATATATATATATATATATATATATATATATATATATATATATATATATATATATATATATATATATATATATATATTATTACTCACAGTCGGATTCTTGGTTCCGACCTTCTCGAGCGAACCAGGACGACTTGGGCGCGGTTTGGTAAATCCATCTGTGCCTTTGTTAACCTACAGTGAGTTGTGAATTATGTGCCCGGTAGTTAGTTGCATTTGGTGGTTGCAATCAAAGAAGAGAAGAGCATGGGGCCTAGCAACCTCATCCCAAAAGACTTGCTGAGAACTGGAAGGCTAACATAATCAAATTTGTTCTATGTAAAAAAATATATTACAAAAGCAGATTAATCAAATTTGTTCTATGTAATCACATTGAATTTGTGTATTTCAGGTACCCTGTTCATGAGAGACGTACTGTTAAATGAACCCCTAAAAAGTGGCTACTCCTCAAGAGAAGGCACAATGTGTATTGGTTTATTGAAACAAAATTGGATACACAGACTCAGTGAAACTACAGAACTAAGTATGGAAGAGTCCACCGTCACGTCCGTCAATTCGTGCACGGCACAAGAAATTTATGGAGACAGGGACAGTGTTGGATAAAGGTAGGACCAAGAACGTCTGAGGAAAACGTCAACTGTGTACGACAAGCCTTTGATCGTTCTCATACAAAGTCCATCTGTACTGCTGCCAGAGACTTACAGCTACCACGTTCAACAGTGCACAAAGTTCTACACAAGAACTTGCGATTGTACACTTACAAAGTGCAACTCATACAAGCACTTGCGCCAAATGATAAACAAAGACGAAAAGAGTTTGCAGTTAACATGCTGGAACGAATTTCTGAGGATGAAACGTTCCTCAACCGAGTTTGTTTTAGTGATGAGGCAACCTTTCATGTTTCAGGGAAACTGAGCGCACATAATGTGAGAATCTGGGGATCAGAACATCCTCAAGTGTCTAGGGAATTTCACCGAGAAATGAATGTGTGGTGTAGGATCATGTGTAATCAAATCATTGGTCTATTTTTCTTCAACGAGACATCAATTACTGCAGATGTTTACCTTGACCTTTTGACTGAGTATGTGGCACCAAAACTTGATGACCTGCAACCAACCATCATTTTCCAGCAAGATGGTGCACAACCACATTGGAGACTGCATGTTCATAGGTTCCTAAATCAAACATTTCCAGACCAGTGGATTGGAAGGGGTGGCTCAATACCCTGGCCACCTCGTTCACCAGATATCACTCCTCTGGACTTCTTTCTATGGGGTTATGTTAAAGGTATCATGTATCGAGCAAAGATACGGGACATCACTGATCTCAAGCAAAAGATCACTGACGCCATTGCCACCACTGATGAGGCTATGCTACAGCGAACATGGCAAGAAATCGAGTACTGTCTTGATGTGCTTCGTGCACCTAATGGTGCCCTTATAGCGGTGTATTAAATGAGGCAAA
>NC_089757.1:6031269-6038769 GCF_040412425.1 Macrobrachium rosenbergii | reverse complement strand
CTTTTCCAAACTACTCGAATCGACGCTTATATTATCGACGATTAATAATGCTTTTATTGAAGTGTGGAATCGACATTCAAAGTCAAAATCTCGCATTTATTTAGTGGAGCTTAACAAACTTCTGATAACTCAGTTCGGTAACTGTTTCTTTCCCACCACTGTCAAGCCTTGGAATTCCCTCCGTGACCTCCGTTTTTACTGATTTCTACAATCTTCCTTCGTTCTATTGTGTTTAACCCCACATTTCCTTATTATTTCACATTTTTCTTATTTTTTCACCTTTTCCTCAGCATTTTCCCCATTTTCCCTTATTTATTACCTTTTATGTCTAGGCCTTTTCATCGATAACCTTGTAATTTAAATATGGAAGATTGAAAGGCAAAAATTTAAATTTTTTTAAATACTCCACCCAGTAATGAAATTATGAGCATCAAGAAACAGCATAAAAACAGAAATACAAATAAATGCGTTTTATTCTGGGAACTGCTCATTGTTTTTCTGACAGAAAACAACTGGATAGCAAAGAAGCCCATAGCCACGGTCAGCGACGCCACATGACCGAAAATAGTCTAGAAACCATCATGAGTAAACAGGATTTAATGTCACTGAAAGGAAGCGGATTCGAGATTGCCCTGTAAACGTTCACGCGTTCACTTCCGGAGTTTTAGTTTTCTGCTAAAGAAAATTATCGAGATGGACAAACAAGTAGCTATCTGCACTTTTTCTGTCCGCCCTCAGATCTTAAAAACTACTGAGGCTAGAGGGCTGCAAATTGGTATAATGACCAGCCACCCTCCAATCATCAGGCATACCAAATTGCAGCCCTCTAGCATCGGTGGGTTTCATTTTATTTAAGGTTAAAGTTAGCCATGATCGTGCGTCTGGCTCCGCTGTATAGGCGCTAGCAACACAGGCCACCACCGGACCATGGCTGAAAGTTTCTTGGGCTGCGGCTGAGTTTCATGGGCTGTGGCTGAAAGTTTCATACAGCATTATATGCTGTACAGAAAATTCGATTGCGCCGAGGAAACTTCGGCGCATTTTATACTTGTTTACAGTTCAGTTCTAGATTGCGGAATTTTATGAAAAGCCAGATATATAGTCAATAGAAAACGTTTTATCAAGTTGTACTACTCCGTAGTCTACCTAGCGTGCTTACAAGTATTATTACAAGTCGCAGTCAAAACTATTGTTTGTATCCAAAAAAGTTTACGGTGCAGTATTTTAACATTAAAAATAGCTTTGCCTTCTTGCAGTATAACGGAGAATGTGGATTTCCTGTGGCTCCAGTTGTGTTGGCATTTATTCACTTTTTGTCATTTTCAGATATGATTTTTACTCATCACTTTTAACCATATTTTACTGATGCCAAGGATTTTTACTCATCACTTTTAACTATATTTTACTGATGTCAAAGAGTACCACTTGCACGGAAAATAAATAATTTCCAGCGATTAAACTTCTTATATAAAAAAAATTACATAACGTAAGTACGTTTGTAAATGCTTGCTAATTTGTTAAAATGTTTCGGTGATTAAGAAAGTGAAGTGGAAAGGCTTCATCTTATCCCTGCTTCTCTGTCTTTCTCTGACGGCGAAACAGGAGTTAAATTTTCCACCATCATCAAAGCTGTGTGTGCAATGCAGCCCTTTGCAATACTCAGCACAGCCAATAACATCTGCCATCTTGACAGGGGTTATCATTGGCCAAGAGAGTTCTCAGCGAGGTGTTTTCGGAGCGCCTTATACGTTTTACGCAAGTAAAGATTTCACATCCTTGGAATACTGGCTTCAGGTTTTCCAAATATAACGTTTCTAAGAGTTGATGGCTCCATGCAGCAGTTACTGTTGCATTCACCTCACTCCGGATTCTCGGATAATATTCCACGTCAAAAGAAAAACCTTCAGGGCCGCTTCGTACACCTACTGAGTAGTTTTATCGCGGCATGTTGACCCCCCCCCCCCTAAATTAACACAAAGAATAATTCGAGAACAGAATAGGCCTCGCTAAAGAAATGAATGTGTACGCCGTAGGGTGCGTCCACACTACAGAAAAACATGTCATAAATACACGTCTGAAACCTACACAACTTATCGCAACCAGGTTGAAAATGAGTCAACGTCCGTCATTGGAGAACGAATCTTCTGCAGATGCTGGGTAATCGTAGGAAGCGCTGGTTAGGACTACCGAAAGTCGTTGATTTGCATTTAACCTTTTTTCAAAGGTATATTTCTCAGTCGTAAAAGACTGGGAATCTTAATGCGAGTTTTCACCAGGAGAGGAAAATCATGCCCAACAAACTTTAAAATTTTGGAAAAAGTTCAAAGCGCGACTTCCATTTTGCCACTAATATTGGCCACTTGGTAAAAAGTTTGGCGGTTAGATGGGAAAATATGCCAGGAGGAGCGTTCGTCTGACATCGCTTTAAAAATGTTTTTGAGGTTTCTTTCGACGAAGGGAATGTCGTTCGTCAGAATTTCTCGTTGATTAAAGAAACTTCTGAAGTGATAAGAGGCTCTGTCGTTTTCAGGGGACAAAAGATTATTGGAATTCTTTAAGTTTATGCATTAGATAGTGTTACGGATTTATTAATGAAAACGCAGGGAGAATCTGGTTTCTTTTTCTTTTCTGATCTCAGACAGTCATCACTTTTAGACCTTTACAGCTGATATTTTGGTTGTAAATAAAAAACTAAGGATGCTCGGTGGCTGTAGCCTAATAGGTCACCCTTTCTCTTTCTCTTTCTCGCACATACACAAACAAACGGACTCACATTGCAAACACACTCAGAGAAATTCATTAATGAAGAATAACTTGAGGCCTAACCCAAACTGAAACCACAGACGCGCCTCTTGAAAGAAAGAAGACTGTGTGAATCTGAGAAACTGGAAGCCACTAATCGCGAGGAAAACTCTTCGGATGTCAAAGGTAGCGTTGTCCATCAGGCGGGGAGGGGGCAGGGGGAACCTAATACAAGGAGAAAGATTAACGAACGAACGAGAGAGAGAGAGAGAGAGAGAGAGAGAGAGAGAGAGAGAGAGAGAGAAGAGAGAGAGAGAATCACTAAGATCAATTCCAGACTTTTAACCTAACGTCTCTAATAAGTTTTTCCTAGTTTTATCCATTACACGGACCTGCATTAGTTTTACCTATTGGTAAAAAAAAAAAAACTCTCATGTACTAGCCTTTTCATAACCTTGAACACAACTGGCATTTTCTTGCTGTGCAATTCCAGCATGTCGGTCATAAATCATGCAGGTCACAATTCAGTTCAGCAAAGCAATATATTCTAAACTCGAAGTGGCGACGCGTGTCACACAGCGATAGGAAAATCAATGGTCTATGTTGCCGTCCAGACCTGACGCTCCTATTTTGTGTAAAGTGGTTTAAAAACAATCTTTTACTATACGGTAAGCGATGTGGAATGTAGCGTTGCTTTCGAAGAGAATGTTTTAAAGCAAAAATTGGTTGGGAAACTTGACTTCTGCCTGTCACAAAAACTTTTTTTTTGGGGGCCTGGTAAGTGGATAAGAATTTTTTTTAACATATAAACAAACCATACAAGCGGTACTCTTGCCTTTGCTCCCGTGTTTAGTTTCTCAGCTTTTGTAATGGAGTCTTGTATAGTACCAAATGACAAATGATGTGGGCCGAAAGATGATAAAAATGGATTTTCCCATTACCAAATTACTTAATAACCTGTATTACTTTATATTTTCCCCTTGGCATGAAAAAATAATACGAAATTTTATTTTACTTTTCAGAAGAGTTGATTACACTCCGAGGTGAATTTATCTAAATTTTATTTAATTTTCCTTGGCGTTATGACATAAGAGAATAGGCTATTTCGGATGTTCTCTTATGTCATAACGCCAAGGACTCTCCAAGCCGCCAATGAAGAATTAGGGAATTTATTTCTGGTGATAGAAATTCATTTCTCGTCATAATGTGGTTCGGATTCCACAATAAGCTGTAGGTCCCGTTGCTAGGTAACCAGTTGGTTCTTAGCCACGTAAAAATAAGTCTAATCCTTCGAGAAGAGCTGTTAACCAGCTCAGTGGTCTGGTTAAACTAAGATATACTTAACTTTCGGATGTTCTCTTTTGCTGATATTGTCGATCTAACATCGCATTTTCCTGTATCATGACTCAAGAACACTGTTTGACTTTTAAAGTAACTTTCTTAAATGAAGAAGGCGTGTGGTCTCTCCACCTGCACGAATCACATTATCTTTATTTGGTTTCTTCTGGCAACGTATTCCCTCGCTCCTAAACACGCGATCGCCTTTCGCTTACATAGTTCTATGCGAGGTTTTGGTTTAATGTGTGGTTGGCATCCCAGCCATTACCTTCGATCCATGATTGGCACCCTTTTTATCACTTTTCACTTTCCTAGATTCCCATGTAAATGCACACAGGAATTAAATTACCATTATCACTGTTGTCGTTCATGCATATACCGGTTCATCAAAATAAGATTTTGAAAAGCAAATGCGCCATGCGTTGTAATGCGAAAGCTTTTACATTAAAACATGAATGCAAAGGAAAAGCGCAAAATAGACAGTCACAGCTAATTTGCGCGAATAGTCGGCCTTCTAAAATATGGAACTATACCGTCCTTCGAATTTCTCGAAGAGGAAGAGGTCGTCTTCTATGAAGTCTGTCTTCGTCTTCTCCCGTCTCGCTCACTGTTGGCTACATTTCATGCTTCATCGTGCCCAATGGCCGCTCTTACCAGACTCCCAATGCCTGGGGCCAGGTTTTAAGCAATGTGTTATGAGACGAGGTTCCCGACCTCATGCCCACGTCCCCACTGACAGGATAAGTCGTTTCAGAACCCACACTGTGGTTTATCATCAGTGTTACTTTACGAGGTATATATCATTCATTAATGCTGGCTTAGTGTGCCCCAGCTGGAGAAGAAAGGCCGAATGAAGATGGACTGACTGACTTGTTAAATGAAAATGACGTTGCAACGCGAATGAAGAAGGATCCAACAGGCGCTGTATAAAAGCTACGAAACTAACAGTTCCACACTAATAACATTGTCGTAGTCTTCAACGGAAAATACAAAAGCTCCTTAGTGCTAACATGCTGACCGATTGTACGCAGACGGAATGGAAAACGGTAAAAATGTAAGTTGTATTTATTCTACGATAATCTGTTGCTTTCTGTCGTCGTAACTTTCTTGACCCCTACTGACGCTTTTAGTACACATTCAGATTTGAGTTCACTGGTGGGCGGAAGGAAGGGACCGAACCAAGGACCCTAGAACGCAGCACCAGTGTTCTACTACTGAGCAACGGCACCCATATATATATATATATATATATATATATATATATATATATATATATATATATATATATATATATATATATATATATATATATATATATATATAATATAGTGTGTGTATGCATATAATATATAGTATATATATATATATATATCGTTTGTGTATGCATATATATATGCATGTGTATTTATTTATACATATTTATACACGAGCTAAGACCCGATTCTCATGCTAGTGCAAATCAATGTCATTATGACAACCATAAGTAAAAGCGAGTTACAGATTCACTACAAAATGTAAACAAATCATGGCGAAACGTGCATGCTGGATTCGTGAATCAGCAATAAACCAAGAAGGAGAAGAGGGGAGCAACAGTAACCAACAACTGAGGCTGCTTCAGGTGGGTGTTTCCTTGAAGCAAGGGCAAATCACTGGGATGAATTAAGTCCGCGCAACCAGTGAGAGAGAGAGAGAGAGAGAGAGAGAGAGAGAGAGAGAGAGAGAGAGAGAGAGAGAGAGAGATGGGGGGGCGCGTCCTCACTCCTACCCGAATCCCACTCCAGCCTCTCCATCCTACACTTCGATTATCTGTAATGTTCAAGCGGATGGCTTCGGGGCACACAATCACACATGCCACTTTAGTATCTGCTGTGTGTAATGCGTTCAGGGACCCCTCCCTCAGTTGCGTCTTCAGCCTTCGCGAAAATGATGAGAAGTGCCGGGATTACTATTCCAAACTTTGGGTGAAATAGGAATGGGGGTTTGGTTAGAAAATAAGTATTTAAACGTGTAAAGACCGATAAAAATGGGAAAAATAATCTAGAAAATTCTTGAAACAACACTATGAACACCCAGAGAGAGAGAGAGAGAGAGAGAGAGAGAGAGAGAGAGAGAGAGAGAGAGAGAGAAACAGACAGAGAGAGAGAGAGTACTATATATATATATATATATATATATATATATATATATATATATATATATATATATATATATATATATATATATATATATATATATATATATACGACGATCCTTAATAAACATCATTCAATGGTATGAAGCAGATGCACGCAGGAGTCCGTAGGTACACACGCTATGTATGCTGATCACGTTAACAAAACCGAACCCTGTATACTGTATACCTTAAAAGTACACAAGTACATAATTCTTTAATTACTTCACAAAGGCACTTGAATTATTCCGCGTAAGTTAAACATTCAGAGCTGCATCCGCGAGTTTATGACATAAATGGTGTTAGCGCCTTTAGTGAAAATCGCTCTACGGGCAATGCTCAGCTGTGAGAGAGAGAGAGAGAGAGAGAGAGAGAGAGAGAGAGAGAGAGAGAGAGAGAGAGAGAGAGAGAGAACTATGATGGCATTCCCATCCCGGCAGTAGAAGGAAATGCCAAGAGTCTGTTTTGACTAGCACAGCTGCTTGATTCTTTCTTTAGTACTTTTCAATCTTCATGTTATCATCATCGTCATCATTATCAGTGATCTTACTTAGTGAAATAAATGTGCTAATATTTTAATAAATATACCATACGTGACAAAATTCCCAGCCCCCTCCCCCCCCAACTTTCCTTTCGTTTGTTTATTTGCTTTTTTTTTTGTGTTCATTAATTGTTTCTGTTTAAAGTGTCCGTTAGTCTTACACGTAACTTTGGGGCTACACTAACAAAATTTTGAACTGGATTTTTAAGCTTTTTTTTTTTTTAGAACATATATGCAATGGTCAAATTTGTCCCACTAAGGGTGCTTTAATCGTAAGTTAGGAGCATTTTCAATAAATTTATTTGCAATGGTTCTTATGAGTATCACCACCTCTATCTTTGTCATTTTACTACTACTACTACTACTACTACTACTACTACTACTAATAATAATAATAATAATAATAATAATAATAATAATAATAATAATAATAATAGTGCAAAGCAAGATGACGCTTCATATTTCGTTCGTTCTTTAACTGCAAAATCAATCATGTAACCCAAGAAATTTATGAAAGCTGTTTTTCTTATCCAAGTGAAAATAACGTAATTTTCTAACAAGAGATCACAGAACACGAAATTGGGGAAAGTGTGGTAGAACCGACCATTATATAGTTATTGCAATCGCTGCTAATGAAGATTGCACGTACCTCAGTGTTATATAAAGTATTATTATTATTATTATTATTATTATTATTATTATTACAAAC
>NC_089757.1:5953769-6026269 GCF_040412425.1 Macrobrachium rosenbergii | reverse complement strand
CTGCTCTATCAGGAAATACCGAATCAATTATCATCATCATTAAGATTATTATTTTTTCTCAAAACTGTATTATTATTTCTATAACAGATTTTTTTATTTTTTCCCATGTTTACATTTCTAATTATGATATCTAAATCTTCAAGATTATTATTTTGTCATTTTGCATGGGGAGGCACGTGCCCAGGTGGCCCCCCCACACTGGATCCGCTAGTGCTCCGCCCCCTTTAGGGGCTAAATACTCTGCAGCATTTTACACTTCAAAATTCACATATTGTTCAGTCATCCTAAGGGATGTTAGTTTGGGGTCTACGTTATTGTAGGCTAATCGAATTCCTGTTGTCTGCGATGATTTTACATTCCTTATCAGTACGGAAAAGACGTACGGGTACTTTAAAATAAATATCAAGTATTTAAATCTTCATAATAACAACAATATTGTTGTCAATGATATCACGTTTATTTTAATCTTGAATTAACTTTGTCACGCTATACGAAGAGGTTGGCCGTGCATTTGTGTGCATGGTACCTTTCTTCTTAAAAAAAAATGTAGAAATATAAAGAAAAATAAAAGAAGACAAAAGGAATAGGATAACAGCCGTCCCGGAAACACTTTTGGAGATAAGATCACTTATTTCAGGGTTTCGGCAGACCTCGCTAACGTTCGCACGCCACCCTTTCAAATGTCGACCATTTCTGGGGACCAGCCATTCTTATAATATTTATATGGTTTTACATTGAGAAATTTAAATTCAAAAGGTATATCAAAATACAGACCGCAGATTATTTATGATATTCGTCCTTGTAATGCTTATTATTATTATTATTATTATTATTATTATTATTATTATTATTATTATTATTATTAATTAAATTAAAAATACGCATTAATTACAAATCCATTCAACTGTTCAATAATCTTCCACAGAAGAGAATGCCCAGATGTGAAAAATGGGAAAAATACAATGAAAATAAAAATACATATTGTGCATAAATGAACAGCGTTAGAGAAATGAATTATTTCAGCTGGGACCTCCCCACACATCTCTTCAGGCCTCAGCTTGAAGTGGAAAATGGCACGAGGGGGCCATCGTGAGTTCACTGCGCCCCTATGCATCCTTTCTTGGGCGCCAGAGGATACATATGATGGCATTTACGTCGAGCTGCGAAATTGGTAATAACCCCGTGGATGTCACTTACTTCACTTCTATTTTAGTTTCGTCACTTTATCAGGGAATAGAATCTGGTGCCTAGATTCTAACAGTTTCTAACGAAAAGATGTTATTAAAGAACAAGGTGTCACTTCTTAATCACGATTCATTTTCGTCCAACAAGATGTTCAAACCCCTTAGTCAGGCAAGAAAAATACCATCCTTTTATACACCTGACTCTTATAAATGATGGCCAAATGTTCTTCAAATATTCACAATTATTTCCCGCTTTGACAACCCCAGCTTTCGTGACACCAGTTTGTGAAAAAAAGTTACCCAATCAGTTTTAAAATTCATGCCGGGTCCTCCAACGAGAAAAAAGTCCCAAGTTTCCAACCAAATGCAATCCTTGCTCTGTTATTCATTTCGTGGTATTGGCGTGATATGGAAAAGTGGTAAGGAGGGGAAGCGCGATAGTCGGCAGAAGTTGCAAGAACATCATGAGTAATAACACTGGATGGAGCCTAAACAGTAGGAATAGTAGTGGTACATGTATTCATTTTCTCACGGTCCAAAATCCATCCCGGTCTGCAATTCTGCTGTCCAGTGACAGTGGCACAACAAACAAATTGAAAATGGGGAACAACATGACATCAACCTCCTATGCTCAGCGTTGGAGCTTGAAGCTGGAAATAAAATTCACAGTTCTCTAACCAAGACCTTGAAAAGGGCACCACCAGTTTGCTTGCAAATTATTTTCCAGTTTACATTAATACTCTTTCATGTAACGCCAGCAAATGTTCAGTCAGTCAATCAGCCAATCACTTCACTTGCTTACAAATCGTTAAAAACGGACATTACTTGTATGAAAAGAAGCTCTAGAGAATAGCGACAACTTTTTCATTCATGTTGGTAAGTACAGCCATGTAAAATCATAAGTTAGGCGTCGAAAAAAATTGCGTGAAAACATATTTGATGACTGTACTCACAAACATTCGCACTACATTAAAAACACAAACACCCTTTTGTATAACTTTCTATGCCTATTATTCGATACGTTAATAAAATATGAACCATACAACAATGATAAAAAATATTTTTCTAAAAAAAAATATTTCTTTATCCCTAAATAAACATTACTAACTTCATATATATATATTGTATCCCTATACAAATATATATAACACATATACACATATATATATATATATATATATATATATATATATATATATATATATATATATATATATATATATATATATATATATATATATATATATATATATATATATATATAATTATACTAGCTGGCCAACCTAACGCTGCCTGGAAAAACACTGAATGACAACCGATAAACTTTCTTCCCTTTCCTGTTAAGATAGTTGCTTCAGTTACATTGCCCAACATTTTTGACATTTTATATTTCACCCCTTCTCACCCCCATTCCTATTGGGGCTGAACTTGGACTTAAAGGGCATCAGGAGTGTCACTATTCATCTCAGTGACCTCGAAAACTGTGGGTTAAAACTAATGTCCATCATTTTCGGTTATTTTTATATGTCACCACCTTCCCACTCCCACCCCCTTTGGTGCCAGTGATGTCTTACCCCCCAAGTATTCTTTTCCAGATAGTAATTCATTTGTATACCAAAATGAGGTATGATAAACCCGTAAAGTTTATTTAGTTACTAAGTCTACAGACAGAACCAGCCCTGTTTCAGGGGAGCCTTTCCCACCCCACCCCATTTGGTGCTACAGAAACTCATTTCTTGCACCCCACCCCAATTGGTTCTTAGCCACGTGCTAATCCTTTTGGAGCTAATCAGCTGGTCTGGTAAAACTAATGAATGCTTAACCTAACCTACCCCACAGTATTCTTTTCCAGATAATAAGTCATATGTATACAAAGTTGGTTGAAATTGCTCAATGCGTATCAGAGTTATGCTGGAAGATACACACAAAACACACATCCATTTATATATATATATATATATATATATATATATATATATATATATATATATATATATATATATATATATTACATATTTTTTTATATAACTTCAACACGTGATTCATTTATCACACACAACCACAGGTGAAAAATTAAAGACTGGGTGTTGGTCCTGACCAGTTTCAGTTTGCCTTGAAATAAAGCTAAGCTGAAACCCATCAGCTTACATGTAGTGACGTGTGATATTATATATATATATATATATATATATATATATATATATATATATATATATATATATATATATATATATATATATAGATTCCTTAAGTAACATTAATTAGATATTAAACATTTGTGGCTTAATGGTTGTATCTAAAACTTTACAATGATGTGATAACAATTTTATATATATATATATATATATATATATATATATATATATATATATATTATATATATATATATATATATATTATATTTGATTATGCTTTTATATT
Source organism: Macrobrachium rosenbergii (assembly GCF_040412425.1). Taxonomy (NCBI): domain Eukaryota; kingdom Metazoa; phylum Arthropoda; class Malacostraca; order Decapoda; family Palaemonidae; genus Macrobrachium; species Macrobrachium rosenbergii. The sequence continues at coordinate 6,022,664 of NC_089757.1, read as the reverse complement.
TTTTTTGTTTTTGTCATTTTGGAAAATGAAGATTCATGTAAATATATTCATTGTAAATATAATATATATACATTGTATATCATACATACATGAAAACTTCATTTACCAGAATGACATAAAAACAAAAAGGAAATTATAGCAAACATTATCAAATCATAATTATTTAAAATTTCATGCAGTCTTTTCAATATCGCTAAACATGATGGATAAAACATTGCTGGTGCCATGCCTGTCCAAGAATAAATACGTCTCACATTCTGAAAGTGCTTTGTCATACGTGAGCATTAGTTCAGAACATGAATACATCCAGCTTGGTTTGCCTCGCGTCAATATTTACCAAGAAACTGGTGTCTTGGTAAAAATGTAGTGAGAGAGAGAGAGAGAGAGAGAGAGAGAGAGAGAGAGAGAGAGAGAGAGAGAGAGAGAGATTCGAATTTACAGTGTTCCTACTCAGACTTCATACTTTCATATTTTAGTCATGACATATGATCATTGTGTGATTCTTGATCTTCAAAAGCCTTTGATTTCGTGAAGGTAGGTATCATCTTCGTACTCAACAAACTTGAAGTATTTTCTATGTAATATATATACAGTATACACACATATATGTATATATACACATATACAACAAATATATGTGTATATATATATATATATATATATTATATATATATATATATATATATATATATATATATATATATATATATATATATATATATATATATATATATATATATATATATATATATATATATATATATATATATATATATATATATATATACACAGTTCCTGTTTCTACAATTTCAAGATTAATTCCTTATCTACTTTACTTCACAGGGCTTAACGCTTACCTCTGGTTGGGCAGCCTTTCATGACGAAATCACGTTCCTAACCAACTATTTTGAGAACAACTGTTTCCAACTTGTTATATTCTATAGATCCCTCAATATGTGCTCAATCTAAGATGAATGATCTGCCTATAGTTCATACGGTCCCCAAATTACGTCTATATGCAAAATTCCCCTTCCTACATGATAATAAATTCAGGAGAAAATGTATTAGCCTATTTAATAAGGAACTACCAGTGCTGAATCTGAAGCTCATCCCGAAGAATCCACGAACTATTGGATCCTTATTCCATTCTAAGCATACAGTGGGTCCCCTGTTTGCATCTGTGATCTATAATTATACCTGTCCCAGATGTAATTTGGGCACATATATTGTATGCCACAGGAGACTAATAAAGTTCGAATTTGGTCTCATCAGGGGGTTAGCTTCAGAACTGGAAGCAAACTATCGAGCCCGGATCAGTCTAACACCAGGAATCATGCTAAAATTTGTAAAACTAATATAGACGCCAACGACTTTCAAATTGTGTGAAAGGTGCTAAGTTAGGAGGAGCTAACCACTCTGGAATCCATAATGATCAAACTGATCATTCCAACACTCAACAACCAATCATCGTCAACAAAGCTGTTTATTGCCTGGTTTTTGTGTGGGTGTGTGTGTGTTTTTAACCCCGTGTGTCTTTTTCATTCATGTTGTCCTTTGCCAGTTTAACTGTCACTACCAATATGGGTAGGTGTTCTGTGCACCTTTGCTGTTCTTTGTCTTTTCCTTTTTGCTCTGCTTCGGCCATTTGCTGTTATTTGTCTTCCCTTTTTGTTCCTTTTTGCTCTCTGCCTCAGATATAAACATGGTTACAAATAAATTTGTATATACTTTTCACATTATATATACAGGTATTTATTGTTTTAACCACTTCTCCAGCCTTGAAAATGCATCAAGCGATGTGAAACGTAGGCTCTTGAATAAGTGTACGCAAATAAACGCCTTTCCATGAACTCTTGACCGTGTATCGTCCGAGCTACTGCCCCTGTCTTCTTCTTTCTTCTGATATATATATATATATATATATATATATATATATATATATATATATATATATATATATATATATATATATATATATATATATATATATATATATACAGGTATATTTACTTAACTGACATTTACGCATATCGTTTTATTTATGTATATACATAATGTGTGTTCGTTTCTGAATATTTGTCTAAAAATAAACTCCCCATCCCTTAAACAGGCGAATGAATCTTGACGTTCACCGAGAGAACCAGAAACACTTGATTCGTCAAAACATTCCAGCAAATTATCCTTCGACCAAGAGTGACTGTCTTGTCCTGTTTACAGCTGGAAGGATAAGCCCGCATTCTCCTGGAGGTTAATTTCTACTCAGGAAGGCAAAGAATAAGAAGTACTTGCGCCCATTGTTGTGTTTGTAAACACATGTTGCACATCCTCTTTACCTTGCTAAACGAAGCAGCAACTTCGAACGCGGACAGAATGGTAAGTACAAAAGAACTAATATCATTAACTCACGTGTACTATATGTAAATAAGTTTCACTTTCAACAAGAAGTCACAAACAATGAGACGAAGTCCGCCGGCGTACGCACACACGTCCGTTGCTAATCTCACACTGACACAAAGCTCACAGCTCACTCAGTTCAGTCAGCTGAGCGACCGGGATGGGTTTGGGGCCGGAGGCGGTTATGTGGAGGGAGGGATGCCGTCTCTGAGTGGAGAACTCGAGTAACATCAAACCATCGAATGTAGCGACCCCTACTCATCCGAAAGTCGGTCTGTTTATGAAGACTCACGCCACTGTGCAGCTACTGATTATCAATAATACTACGGAAATTGTACGGATATCAAACACTGACGAAACATAAGTCGGCATCATTTTTCGTATGTCCAGAATAAAATTTTTCATGGAAAGCTTAAAATGCTATGACAAAGTTCAGTTGATGTTTTTCAATGTCGAATACAAATATAGGTCTGCTTAGTTACTCAGTACACGTTATTACGTCTTTACATCGCTGACTACGAAAAAAGAAATGCATGATGAACATAGATAACTAGGTAGACCCGCCCGAGGCGAGGTACGAGCGAAGTTCAGCGTTCTTTATTGGATGATTCTGAAATGGTGACAATTGCTTTAGTTCATCTGGAAATCTGTGTGAGGTTCTATTTTGTTTATATACTGATATTAATGGAGAGGTTAGGCAAATCATGCATTATCCTTGTACAAATGGCACGCATTCTATTGTAACGACCTTTCTGCGTATAATTTCCCGTCTGACGTCTGGGTCGATTGAGCCGATGCCTTTGTTCCACGTATCCTACTTGGGACCAGTTTCCTCCCACAGTTTTTTGTTCTATACTCGTCACATGCTGTTGTGATGTCTGTTTAATCTACACCTTCATTTTATTTAATATAATGTCTTACACCTATTTTAGGTTCATCTAGTCTATATTTAGTTTTTTTTTTTGTAAACCAAGTACGTGAATTTTCCTCCCCCCACCTTTGATAAACATAACCTCTAACATTTTCTTGATGATAATTATCTTCAGTTTAATTAATATACCTAAATAAATTTTCCTCTGTCTAGAAAAAAAATCTACTAAAACATCTTAGGTGTCCAAAGTGGCACTTGAGTTAAACTTTGTCATCAATATTTCTGTAATAATAATTTGTTTTCATTGGGCAATTTTTACGCATTCCATCAGTCTTCAGTTTTGGAGGTTATACTACAACTTTAGTCTTGGGGGAACTTCAATGTGCAATATGCATCGTCATAACCTACAGTAGAATTCCTTGACATCACAGTTGGCCTTTTTTTTATACTGAAGAGACAGAAATGGATTATGTTACCCATCACAAACAAGGTTCTGGCAGAGAGCTAGGTATTCAAAAAGATTACATCAAATAACTGACAAATACTGAAAGCCGATAGGATAACTTCACTCGGATAATGCTGATGATGTGATGATCCACACTGCTTAAAAAGAGGCAGATGATGGACTCGGGAAATACGGCGGAAGGCACAGAATTCCACTTTTGGTGGCCAGTGGTATGGAAAGGCTGACCCATGGTCCAGGAAGTCTTTGGCTGATCAGACATTTTGCCGAACGAATAACTGACCTTCAGATAGCATCTGGGGGCGTTTTTTGAAGATTTACGTAAAACGGTTCTTTGCCGGACGTAATCTTCTTATTGATCTGCAACCTCTTACAGTAGCAAATGCGTCTTAACTAGGTGACCTCTCTGTGAGGAATATGGTTACTGCGATACAAGAATAAAGTCTGGGGGCTAATTAGAAAATATAACTAAATGAAACTGTTGTATTTCGTAGTAAGTATTGGGTTGATTTCGATAAAACCTAAGGTTAGGTGTGGTTTTAATGTTTCTAATGAAGATTTAACCCAAATTTCTATGAAAAACCAGTCCATTTTACTCTATGTGTATCTCAGTAGGAAACATATTGAGGTCAATAAGATCATTATACTCAATTGCCAATACTCCCAAGAAGCCGTGCAGGAGCGTGAAGTTCATGAATGGGAAAGAAAAAAATTAAGCTTAACCATATCTCCTTTCCTATGTATCGAAGATTCATAGTAGGGCCCTTTTCATTCAGAACTGACATTCACCACCACAAAAGCAGATTTGAATGACAAGTGCTCTCGTATATACTGTTACTAAAAAAAAAAAACTGCATTATGGTTATTAAAAAGCGAACACGTATGTGTTCCATCAGTAAATCAGAGGAAACAAAGAATGAAAAAGTAGTAAATGATAAAAAATTAGTTCCTGCTAGGATACCAACAAAAGCTGGTCCAGTCGTTGATGCTTGGTAACATGATAGATACCTGGTAGTGCTGTGCTGATGAGACTGCCTTCCCCACCATTCCTGCTTTGGTCCCCACCTTTCCAGTCTCTGCTTGCACTACTCCAAATATTCCCAGTTTTGGTGGATCCACTCCATTATACCTTCCTGGATCGTTTGACTTTAGCAAAAGTTCCCCTCCTGCATCAGTCTTGGCTGAATCCCATTGCATCTGACAATGCTTTCTCCTTCTCTTTCCACCTTTCCCTCAAGTCTAAATATACTTTAGTCACAGATGTTCCTGCTGTTCCTACTGTTCTTGCTACTTTTGCTGTAGCTTTTGTCTTGTCCCTTTGGAGATGTCTGTCTTGACCTTGTCTTTCGCAGATGTGGGAAAGGATGGAGGAACCCTTAGTCTTTTTTCTCCTCCTCCTACTTAGCCTTCCTCATCTTTGGCACAGGAAGAAGACCCAGAAGGCAGCCCTCTGCTAGAAGGCTAAGAAGACCAGTCAAGGCTATCACTTTTCTGGTTGGAGTGGCAATGATGCCAGAACCTGTTCATGGGGGTCAAGGTCAGTGCAGGTGGTTAGGTATACAACCAGTGCGTATGCAACCAAAGTTGCTCCTAGTAACCTGCATTCACTGACTGACTGACTCTTCCATGCTCGTGTTGCTACAGTATCATGTAGGGAAGAGCCTGAATTTCCCCAGACTACAGGCCCTCATAGCTCCATAGAGCTATCTTGGTATGTCCTGGGATGTACTTGTGATTGGTGCCACTCTGGCTGGTGCTACTTTCATTTCAAGTTATGAGTTAGGTAAAGGGGATTGTATGCCTTCACCTTTCTTGCCTTTGAATTGTGACTTGGGGTCTAGGACTTGTTTGAGATGTTCATCATGATCCCCTTATTGGGAGCAGCATAGGGATACAATGTCTCCTTCTACTCCAGTAGGGAATCCCTCTCATGCTGACACAATCGTCTCGAGGAATGAACCTGGGTTTCCCCCAAGAGTTTGCACTGTATTTAGTGGCCCAGGTCCCAACTTGTTCATGACATCCTGGAAGAGGTAATTCTCTCATCTCCAGACTGGATCATTCTTTATTCCCAAATTTCTCTTTTAGGCTTCTTTCCCTGCCTCTGACACAGTAGCAGAAGTGCTACATCCCAGAGGGTACCTAGACCTCTCCCCTACAGATGCGTACATCAGTCTGGACCAATAAACAACCTAGAGTTGGAACATCCTTGTGTAGAGGGGTTGGCTTTTTCTACTAATGTTCAGGTATACCTGCACAGGTCTGCCTGTCCAGTTGACCTGCGCAGCACATCTGAATGTTAGTGTGAACAACCGGCACAGTTTTTTCTGCCTGCACGGGCGACCTGAGCAAACAGTTCATCTCAGTCGATGTCCCTGCATTGAAACGACACAGGGATATTGCCTGTACATTAGCATGTGGAGACAAATTTCCGTGGTAGAGTGGAGAGTATGTTTCAGTCAAAATTGAAAGTGCTGAGCTTTTTTGAATTTGGGAGTGTTAATACCTACTGTAAATTAATGATGTATTGGCTTTATTTTTGAGATAATTGGTGTGGATGTCAAACTGACATATTTTTATAATTTTGCAATTTTTCTACAGGAAATATAATTGTGTAAATTACCCCTTCGATTATCCGGATTAACAGAGCCAAGGCCCTGTTGGATAATGGCAAGTAAAAAAATCTTACCTTGCCATTACAGCATAAAAGTGTGATGGTTATTGTTTATAAGCACTTTAAAGTGAAAAATTTATGCAAAAAGCAATTATCTACATTATTTTCCGATATCTGTAACCAAATTAATCCATAAATACACGTAGCAATAAAAAATCAACCCCCTTCTTTTTCTCTCGTACGCAGCATGTAGTTCAGTAGGGTACACAGTGCTTTTCATTTGCACCAAGCACTGTAAAATACATTGTATTATTCACAAAAAACTAAACCCCTTTTTTCTCTCATATGCAACGCAAATGATAGTTTACACAAACAATTTTACCAAAATAACAATCCTAATAATAATGTATGAAAATACTTTTTAGTCTCTCACTTATCTGTGTGAGGTCCTCGCTGGATGAGCGGGTTCCGTTCTCAGCTACCACCCTGTTGGTCGCGAGTTCGAAGCTCCGACCGGCCAGTGAAGAACAAGAGGAATTTGTTTCTGGTGATAGAAATTCATTTCTCGCTATAATGTGGTTCGGATTCCACAATAAGCTGTAGGTCCCGTTGCTAGGTAACCAATTGGTTCTTAGCCACGTAAAAGTAAATCTGATCCTTCGGGCCAGCCCTAGGAGCGCTGTTAATCAGCTCAGTGGTCTGGTTAAACTAAGATATACTGTGCACTTTGATTCCGAAGTTCATGTTGAAGAGCCACTAGAAATTCCAATTCTTGAGATGATTTGGAACCGCAAATCTGACACTTTTTCACTCAAGCCGTTCGAGGGGGAGGGAGTGATAAATGATAGATGGGTACCCACCAAATGAAAGACCCTGTCCTTAGCTGTGTCCAACTTTGACCCTTTAGGTCTTGTATATCCAATTTTTTGTCAAAAGTAAAACCTTTTTTGCAGGTTCTGTGGAACAAGAAAGTGGGCAGGGGTGATGTGCTAACCACTGAAAGTTCAGTAGAAGTGAGAGAAATACTTGCTGATTTTCTAGAGGTAGATAAATTAAAATTCCAAAGGGGAGCAGTTTCGGAGAATTCAGAATTACATATTTTTGTGATGCTTCCATGAAACCCTTTGGAGGAGTAGTTTATGCATGAAACGTCAATGGGGAGACCTATCTCTTAAATGCCAAATAGAGAATTGCCCCTCGTAAGAAACATACACCAACAATCCCACAATTGGAGCTACTGGCCTTAATCGTTGGGGCCAGATTACACAAGTATCTCAGCCAAATCTTTAAATTTAGTAAGGTAACGATCTGGAGAGATAGTAAAGTAGCTATCACATGGGTGGGTAGCAAAGTTGAAAACAACCTCGCGCATGTCATCGTGTGGCTGCATTTGGTTAAGGTTAAGATAAAGAATGGTCATCAGTCAGTATTTGAACTTACCAGAGCGAAGAACAAGGAAGCTCTCTTAACCCTGATTAAGATGGTCAGTCCTTTTAATCTCTACGACCCGACCAGTTCTAAACAGAAACATCTCTTCTGAGAGAAGTCTAAAGAGAAAATATGCAAAACTAATCAAATAGTCACTTTCATAATTAATCTTTAAAAAGGCCCTAATTGCTTCCTCGTTTCTATGTTTACTTTCATTATACATCGTAATGTTCACAGCAAAAGCGTTGAAAAGCGTTGAAATTTCTCAGGAACCTGGTTTGCTCCAACAACAAATATTTTCAAATGAATTATAAAGAACACGTAATACATTTACTCAATTTATAACCCTATTCTGGTGTTTAGCTACCTAGTTATTTAAATATTATCTAGCGGGCTCTGGCGTCCCGAAAATTCGCTAGAGTTCCCCGTCCAAGCCCCATAGGCGCCAGCGTTGACCACTGATGTCAAGGAAACGGTGTCAGCGTCTATGGGTACAAATATTTTGCAGATTTAACACCGGAAATGGGCAGTTTGTTTACACAAGTGACTCGGCAAATATCGAGATGGCGTCACTCGTCCACTTTTAAGGTGTTTAAGTAAAAGTTTCGAGTGTCATGGCCGGTAAGCTAGCACCGCGCACGGCTAAATCTTCATTATTTCGTTATTTAGGAGAAAACTGTTACTTTGATAGGAACGTAGAGGTCTCGGCGTGTTGTGTAGAGGGGGCACAAGGCTCACTGATGCTGATGGGGGGTGTTCGAATGCATTTTCTGGAAGTGTCCAAACAGCGGAGGAACGTTGCAGAGTCTCATGTCCCGAGCGTTTACCGTAAGCAAAAAAAAAAAAAAATATGTTACGTATCGTAAACTTGAGCAAACGGTGGCAAATGATCCGGTCGGGGACTGTAAGATACCAGCCCGCGGTAGTCGTCTTCGGTTTTGACTTATGGGGATGACACCGAACTCCTGTATTATCTATATGTAAGGCTGAAAATCAAATTTTAAGACTTTTGAAGTCACATATTACAATAGGTTTCCCTATGAGTAAAAAAGAAAACGAATCTTGCCATTGAGAAAACAGATTTTATGGGAAACTCGTGCTTTTGCAGTACTCTTGCACTCATTTTTTGGACAGAACTATTGTTGTTGATGTTAGCAAGTTCGATGGAATCTGCGGTGCTACCCTAAAATACCATACTAGTTTGCCATAATTTTAAAATACCATACCATTTTGCCATAATTTTAAAGTTTTTCTTGGCTGTTGGGTTTCTATTTATATGTTTTGTTGCTTCGTTATCGTTATTCATTTGGTAGCTTAACGTTTTTGCCATATATTTTATATATATATATATATATATATATATATATATATATATATATATATATATATATATATATATATATATATATATATATATATATATTTTAGCTCACAGTTTTTTTAGCTTTTTTTTCTCTTTTTCCATTCAAATAAGCATAGGTTGAAAATCATTGTCATCATATCAGGTTGCGAGTCCCGAGGAAGATATCATAAACCCCCTTTTGAAAATTAATGTCAGTGTAAAAGTAAATTGATGTAATATCCAGTATTACATTTATATTGATTATGGTGTAAATAATTACTTTAGGTAAATAATTACCAGCTAACAATCCTTTAGATTCCACATACCGACATAGTGGCTTAAAAATCAGTTTTTCAGCAACTTTGGAGAGCACACGGAGAATAGAAATTGGCCTGTAGTTACTGCATTCTGTGGATATGCCACTCTTTGGAACAGGCACTGTATTACTAAGCTTGCGCTCATCCGCAAGGTACTACATTGGCATAAAAATCTATAGAATCTACTTATCTTGGGAGACAACACATTAGAAACTTGATAAGGCATGTTTGAAAGTTGCTAGTTGTTATTTCAGTATTTCCTTAAGTTTTACACATTATTAGTCAGTATATAAATTTTATTTTTGTTACGTTGCGTTGCATTTTTTAAAATTTACCACGAGTTAGGTAAAATCAAGGAAAATGTTTGTCGAGAATTTCTCGACGATAACTCAGTTGACTGTCTCTTGCCCGCTGTTCTGGGCCTAATACACAGTCTAAAAGAGACTCCAGCCCCGAACCAGCACTACGGGTCGTGGCTTACACAAACACGAGTTCAGTTTTATAAGTTTTACTACAAAAAATATACTATAACACAGAAAAACACCCAAGCTATTGAACTTATGTTACTACAACTAACCGCAAATTTACAACAATGTTACGTTAATGCAAGATTTAGCTGGGTTCATAACCAAAATGCACTGACAATGAACAAAGAAAGAATTTCTAGAACACGTGGGCAGCGGCAATCAAGATTCAAAATGGTTACCTCGTTTCTGTTACAGATCACTAAACTCGCAACTTGATCAAGCCTACAATTGTAGTGTTAGTACTTGATGTGATATACATCAACGTAAAGCAAAGATCAGCGTCGATGAAGTTGGATTAAACAACGGTACAGTTACCTAATGTTTTGAGAACGATCTGGCAAGCGCCCGGCCAGTAAATCAGCACACACAGCCGGGACATGTCCTACCTATTACTTCTAATTACATCACAAAATGTCTTTAAAAAATTAATAGTAGTTAGAAGATGTGCTACGGATTATTTTGCAAACTATTTATTTATTAAGTTTTTGTAACTACTGTAACTTACCCATATTTGCTAATCATTTTTTTTATTGTACACTACTATATAAGAGCACAACGACATACAGTTTTTGTTTCTAAATTGACAATAGTTACTATGCCATTTCTATTATTTCTCACATCAGTCGTTCCTCACATCAGTCGGTGATAAATAATGCCCGCGTTTTGTATAGTATTGTTTTCGAATGCTGAGGGTTAGAATTAAAAACTGTTTAAATTAAGAAGTTTAACTAAACTCGCGGAGAAATTACTATCACTTTAAATCTCGCGCTTTCTATGCAACCAAGACGATGTATGTAAATTTCAGTCTTCTATTACCTTCTTTTTGGGTACAACCATATCATCTTATCAAAGGCATTTAGAATTTTATTGTTCCTGCGCCATTATAAATAATATTGCTGTGCCACAAGAGTTTGACAGGATGACTAAATACGAGTTAAGAGTAACGAGAAAACAAGTGAAATAGTCAGACCAGTATTGGAACCATAAACGACAAATGAATAGAATCGAGTTGGCGATTCGCCGTATCGTGTGTGCAGTGTGCTTTCAGCCTTCATAGCCCTTCTTTGGCTGAGTCGGTTGAGCTTCGGACTGTCACTCGATGGGCCGGAGTTCAATTCCCCCGGCCGGCTGATGAAGAGTTAGAGGAATTTATTTCTGGTGATAGAAATTCATTTCTCGGTATAATGTGGTTCGGATTCCACAATAAGCTGTAGGTCCCGTTGCTAAGTAACCAATTGGTTCTTAGCCACGTAAAATAAGTCTAATCCTTCGGGCCAGCCCTAGGAGAGCTGTTAATCAGCTCAGTGGTCTGGTAAAACTAAGGTATACTTAACTTTGTCCATTATTTAACTACCAAGTGAGAGGGAGTCAGTCTTACTAATGGTGTCCATTGTGTAGGGCAAAAAGAAAAAAAAAACTGTCTCAAGGGCCTCCAATTTTGATGGTACACATTTCTTTCTCTCTAAACCAGAGCTGAAACCAAAACTTTCAGTATGCCACAAGAAAAAAATATCGAGTTGTCTAACCCAAAAGCACGGGTGGCATTTGGTTTTTCTCCGGCATAAATCGCTTTACAGCAGCAATCAATCACCCATCGTATGAATAAATGACAGCTCTGCTTTCTAGAAATTATTAAATAAAAAGAATCATAAAAAACACCACCTACATATATGACACAAACAAGGTGAATGAAAGAAGCAACAGCTCCAATACAAGGCAGCAAGGCTTCGTTTTGTTAAGTAGACGAAACTCAGGATCATTCTCACGAGCCACATGGACCAAAGAAAACGTTGAAATCGTATGCTACAATTTACAGGTAACCCAAGGAAAATTTAGTCTTTCACTGAATACTAACAGGTAACCCATGGAAATTTCAATCTTTCACTGAGTACCTGCTCCATTTAACTTTTTGGGAAATTTCAGTCTTTCCCTGAATATCTGCTCCATTTAATGTTTTTGGATCAAGAATAATGATAAAACGAAAATACAGACATTTCAGCTGTTGAAAATGAGAGGGAACATCACAAATCACGTTCATAATTTTGAAATAAGGTAGAGTGGCAGACGTTATTTGGCTTTACTCTAAACACAAGGATATTTAAACAACTCCTCATGACTCACATTCATAATTTTAAAATAAGGTGGAGTGGCAGACGTTATCTGGCTTTACTCTAAACACAAGGATATTTAAACAACCCCTCATGACTGATTGCAGGAAAGACATCTACAACCATGCTAACTGAATTTTACATGAAAACAAACCATAAAGGATACCTGAAGTTGATCTTCCACTTTGTTAAGTTTTCCATCATTTTTTGCGACTTCATAACACAAACCACCCTGCTCTGGATTCCTAATGGGAATTAAACTGTTTGCCCATTCACACATCCTCATACTCCTGCATAGCATATTCGTCTTCCAGTTTAGACAGTTACCTTGAAGCCAACTCGTATCTTCTTTCATTAACCTTCCATACTAGTTTCCCGGAGGAGGTATTTTACTGACCATTAGGCTTACACCCTTGGCCCCTACTTATTCCATTCCCTCAGGTACTTGTACAACTATAACTATGGTATTTCTATCGGTCTTTTAATGTTAACGTTATTACGTTTATATATGTATTATCAGAATTATCCTACTTTAATGCAGAATTTCCTTTACTGTTCGATGCTAAAGCATTTGAGTATTGCAGTGTCTACTTGCCAACTATACTATTTAGAAAAGATACTAAATACAGTAATAACGCTTGACATCAGTTGGTAAACCATTTATAAATAACCATTATGCATCACTGTAACCGTCAGTACGCAGTTATTTAATCCTAACGACAGTTACAGTCTTAATTCGGGATAATACGGTACACAAGTTGAGTAATAAAATTTATAAGCACCTAAACTATACGCCAAGTCATTCAAGGTGAGTAATTCTTTAATTTTACAAATACTTTGCTTAGAAATTACTCTTCCGTCATCTGGTTTCAACTTGACATTTCCTTCACTGCCAAGAGTTCCTTCATTTCTTCACGAATTTTTCTTTTAAATACGAAGGTGGAGGTCAGTTATATATTGGTTTACTACAATAACTGGATTTTGCTATGATGAAACAATAGAATCTTGAAAGGCACAACTGCTAATTACTCCATGTCATATACTTAATAAAATAAACCATTAACTACGCCCTGCTCCTATGGTAACTTTCCATGATGCAAGCTAGAACCTACTAAAATTTTTGATGCAAGCTACAACCTACTATAATTTTTATGCCACATAAAGAAAACGATTAATACATTTACGTTGTATTACAACGAAACCACATTACAATAATAATCTAACAGTATTCTTTAGCATTAAATATTTTTCCAGGCAATCATAAATAGAAACTTCTGAATTGCTAAAATAAAGCAAGTGACCCAGGACCCAACTGAAAGGACGATCAAATTCAAAATAATTTAGAAACTTCCAAGTTGCAACCTACTGGAATGTTATTTTAATCACTCCCAATATAAAGCGAATATGACAAATATGGGAGGCACCAAAAAGCACCCAAATTGTGAAAAAAAAGTTACCACAGAATAAACTTGATGTGATGTGTATACAATACCTTGGCATTAGAAATTCATCTACAAGGCGACTCACCTTAACAAAAGTTTAAGGAAACCAAAATTGCCTGACCACTAAAAAGTTTGCAATATATTCCATGAAATGTTAACAATGAACTCCTACAAAATGTGGCCCTAAGAACCATAATTATACATAAAAACTATGGCAAGTCTTCTTCCGTTAAGGAATCTAGTGAAGCCAGAGCCTCCAGAAACCTGGAATCCAGTTTTCTTTAGTGGGGAAGATAATTTTCACAGCAGAGTCAAAAGCACCTTACAATCTCGTTCTTTTAATTGAGTTTCTGGGCATTTAAGTCTTTTCTCATTTCAGCAGCAGGATATAAACTGATCTACAATGGATTACACCCGAGAGCGCAAGAACAAGTACAGATTTGTTTTTTGAAGGGTCCTCAAAACCAAGTAAGTAGGATTCTCTTGTCATGCTTCGTCAGTTGCTCATTTCTGTAAGAATTAGGATTTTACTATATCTAAAAGAAATTTCTTTGACTTTTCTGGGAGATGTATCAGCATTTCATAAAGTATTTTATCTTCACCAGGGGATGATGATTTGGTATTCTGCAAGGCATCTTTGAGTTCCTGCAGTGTAAATTTTACATTACATGGTTCAAAATTGTTTTCACTTAAATCAAGAGAAATCTGGGCATTTCTAATGTCTTGGAATTCTACAGAATAGTTCTCACTATTCGATATTCTCGAGAAATGTTCTAATTTTTCTGCAACCCTCTCTGGTTGGGTGATCAGGTCACCATTTATCTTAAGGGTAAGCAGATGTTCAGAAACAACCTTGCCATTTAGTTTTTTAATTTTCTTCCAAATAGTTTTGGATGGTGTTTTTGAGCTGATGCCATTAATATAGTACATCCATGACTCTTTTTTTTGCTTTTTTAAAATATTTATTTTGCTTGGCCACAGCACGTTGGTAAATAACTTTGGCTTGGGCAGTTCCACTCCTCTTATACTTTTTGTAGCATTTTCTAGTGATCTTTCTCATACTACTGCAGGTTTTGTTCCACCAAGGAACTGCTGGTCTAGAGGGCTTCCCTTTTGTTGTTGGAACAGAGGCAATTGCACTGTTGATGGTGGCGTCATTGAAGTAATTATATGCCTCTGAGATGGATGGAAATGATTTTACATTCTTGTCCATGAGAACAGACTCATTAAATTTCTTCCAGTCTACTTCATCTACCTTCCATTTGGGACGTGACTCAGAGGGCTGATTCCTAACTGTTTTTATATGAATTGGGAAGTGGTCACTCCCATTTGGATATTCATTTACTGACCACTAATAATCAATGTGAACACTAGATGAGCAAAAGCTCAGATCGATAGATCTTATGGTAAGATGTTATGGTAAGTCAAGGCTCCATTATTAAGTATAGTGATATTATGATCATCCATAATATCCTCAGGAAATTAATATTATTATAAGTGAAATCCAAATCAGGAAGAAGATAGATTGAGCAAACTATCTAGTTACTTAGCCACTGACTTGAAACTGCAGAGATTAAAATTCATGTTCATTAAATAAAACCGAAATAATCCCGCAACACATCAGTTTTTATGCTCGTCCTTTTAACTTCCGAGTTAAGAATGAGGCCCTGTACAGAACCAGTTTTAAATGGCATAATGCCTTGTCTTACTCCACTTTAAAACCAGCTACCCACACAAACATATCTTCGATTTAATCACACAAACATATCTTCGATTTAATCAAGAATTTATAATTACCCTGAACAACTTTACAAACATCCTGCACATTGCATCTTTTAAATAATTCTATGTAACTCCCCCTTAATTACAGAAGTCTCCATTTTAAAACAAACATTTGATTCACACACTGCCTTGTCTAACCTCACACCTATCTTCCTCTATAACTATGGTTGCCTTCTGAACTCTTGAAAACCCTACCATAAACCTTCCCAACAGGTACACATCAGTGCTATCCCCTTGCATTTTTTACATATATCTTTATCAGCTCTCCATTTTATGAAGGAATAATTACTAGTCTTACCCATTCCTCTGGATTCTTACTCTGGCATGCCTTGCACATAGTAAGCCACTCAATTACACAGGGACTTGTACCACAGCATTCCAGCTATGATCTCAACTTCTGCACATACCATTCAAATGTTCTCCATATACCTTTTAAATAACTTCTCTCACTATAATCATTCATGTCTGGCTCTCCTCTTACCTATGATATTCAGTAACACTGAGGGCAGTACAGACTGCACTGACAAGCCAGAGTACTCGTCATACATCTTCATTATAATTTTACATTTATTATTATTTCAATACTTGCTGACTACAGCAGATATTACAGGAGACCTTTGATATCTCAATTCCTAATGCATATTACGCTGGTGGATTAGAAAACCCACAGTATTTAACGCAAGGCATCTATCCTGTCCACTTCCTTCAGAGGAGGATGGGTAAAACCAAAAATACCTCCACCTTTAAATTACTGTACGGACAGCCTTGACAGACATTTGAATTACTGCCGAACAGATATGACCTAATATCCTATTTAAGCCATCAGTTATCAAACCCTGGGACAATTCCACTTTAGTCAACATTTGGACAACTTACACTACCAAATATTTAAAAGGAATGGTAACTCCCAACAGGATATCAAATTATATTGGAAAACTGTACAGGGAAATTAAAATTCTTATCTGAAAGTACTCTATATTGTGACAATAAGATTCTCTTGATAAGCTATCACTTATTCTTAAAACAATGGCCAAGAATTACCGACTGTAAAGATGGAAAGTGCCGTGTGCCAATCCCTTATAAAGAACCATGATCTCCCCTATGGATAGAATATAGGATTTCAGCTCAAGGCCAAGAGCTAATACCTATGATGTCATTCAGCGCTGAAACGGAAATTGAGAGTAGAAAGGTTTGAAAGGTTTAACAGGAGGAAAACCTCGCAGTTGCACTATGAAACAATTGTTAGGGAAGGGTACTTAGCAAGATGGCAGAAAGAGAATACGAATGTAGGAGGTGCAGCAAAAGGAATGAAGGTGGTTGCAGCTAGGAGCCAAAGGGATGCTGCAAAGAGCCTAAGTAATGCCTACAGCGTACCATGTGAGGTGCATTGACGGCACTACCCCACTACGACGATAATCTCCCTTACGCAACAGAGTACAAAAACACCCCCAAGCTACGTCCAGTCATCTATTCAGCCAAAGGCCTTGGCAGTCTTTGTCTGAAACTGAGACTTTGCAATGGGGAGATAACAGAAGTGCCTCCTATACCCATAAAGGAACTTGAGCCGAGTATAAGCAGGCCAGTCGTGCATCTTAAGAACCTTGATTTCCTTAATGTTACTTGATATTACCAGACAGCTAGAATCACACTCGCTATGTTTATCTAGGGCTATGTGCCTGACCTTTATCTCTCAGAAAGTTGAATCTCAGCCTTTTGGTATCACAATGCTTTAAACTTAACACATGGAAACTAAGGATTAAAGTGATACTTTGAAGGAATAAACAGCAATTGGTCTTATTACAAATTACTGCATCACAGTCAAAGATTGCCCAAATACAGCCATTCAGTACCTTTCGATCAAATTTTCTTCAGTCTGTTGTTAAGACAACTTGTAAGCGTATTCATTTCAAAGGGTAAGTACTATAAGAGGAAAACTTATATTCTTAGGCAGTCCCCGGTTTACGACGGTGGTTCCGTTCTTGCGCCGCGCCATAAACCGAAAATCGTCGTAAACCGGAACGACAGCATACGACGCCAGAAAAATGTATAAAAATTTGAAACAAAAGTTATAAAAGCCTTACTTTTAATCCATTGGGTATACTGCATGTTGTTTCTTGATGTTTCACCTACATTTTGATGTGGCGTGTATCCAAAATTGGTGGTTCTGGAATGTAAAAATTTACAATTTACTACAAAGTACAGTATGTAGTAGTGCACTGTACAGCAATTGAAAAATCCTGTATGCAGTAAAGTATAGAGTACTGTACATATACTGCACAAAAGTACAATATAACTTGTTATACAGTAACACAGGTGTACAGTACTGTAATTTATACCAAAGAATTTATAAAAGATTAAAAAAAAAGTGAATTCCTTACTTTTATTTTGGAAACCCTGTGCTTCTTAACCCTGGAAAAATGGTGTGGCCTCATGATTCAGGGGATTCTGGAATGTAAAAATTTAGTATTAGTGTACATATAATACTGTACAGTAGTCCTGCATGCAACAAAGTATGTACAGTACTGTATAAATACAGTACAGTCAGTATTTTACAGTAGAATAATAAATATATAAAAATTATAAAAAGTTAGGAATTCCTTACCTAATTTCAGTGTTTGTCAAAGCTGTTACAACTGCAGTCTAGGTTGGGGGAGATGGAGATTGTATGTGTGGGGAGCCTGCAATGATAAGGATAAAATTACTGCAGAGTACTGTATGTGTTACACTGTTCTGTATCAGTTCAGGTATTTCACAAACCTATGTTCAACAGTACAAAATAAAAATATGAATTCCTTACCTAATTTCAGTGATTTTTAGAAGATGGAGGCTAGGATGAGGGAGCTCTAGTAAAGGTGCTGGGCAGTCTGGAATATTAGAATAAAGCTGTTACTTTATATTTATCAAATGTACTGTACATATGACAATTTATAACATTAAAAACAGTTAAGAATTCCATACCTTTAGTGATTTGAAAGACGTAGGCTACATGAGGAAGGTTATGTACGGTTACAGTCGAGGTCAGGTTAAAGGTGCATGTCAGTCTGGAATGATAATGTACAAGATAGAGATTAGAATAAAGTACTTCTGTGGATTTCATAAACAGTACACTATTTTATAAAATGTATAACAATTTATAAAATAGAAAGTGTTCTTACCAAATTCTAGTGGTTGGCTTGCTTACTGGGATGGGCATATGGTAGATGAGAACAGGGGGGCTATGGTGTGGCATCTGCAGGTGCTTGGGAGTCTGCAATGAAAAAGATAAAAATGATACTGTACACAGTAGTACTGTACTGTATAAGTATAACAACACAATTTAAAACAATGTAGGCTCATACAAATTTCTAAAAAGTGAAGAATTCCTTACCTGATGGACATGAAATGGGTGAAGGTGCTACTGGTGCAGGTGAATTTGGAGTTGAGCAGGGACCTGTCATTTGTGGAATGATACAAGATAAAAATTACCGTACTGTACAGTACTGTACTGTAGTACAGGGGTATGTATGCAATAAGCTATACTGTACAGTTTTATAAAGTGATTTGAAAGAAAAAAAAGTCATGAAATCCTTACCTGATGGGGCTGGAGAGGGGATAAGGTCAGCTGAGTTGGGCCGGGAGGAGGCTATAACATGTGGATCTGGAATGATAATGATTATGTAAAGTTACAGCACATACTAAAGCAATACTGTACAGGTGGGTGAAGTGCAGTACACTTTTTGTAACATTTATAACAAATTATAAAACATTAAAAAAAAAAAAAAAAAAGTTAAGAATTCCTTACCTGATGAAGTTGGAGAGGAGACAGGTCCCGTAGCTTCAAAACCCTGGAATTCTTCAGGGGAGTCAGGACTGTCATCACTACCAAAGAGATCTGGAATGACACATAATGAAAAAAATGAGGTAATAGTAAATATAAAAATTTTACCATATGTACAGTATGTACAAATGATTTCATGCATGAAAATTATAAAAATGAAACACTTAGGAATTCCTTACCTGATGGAGCTGGAAAAGCTGCTGGGGAGGGTACTACAGGTACAGGTTCAGGCTCAGGTTCTGATTCATAGTTAGGGAGAGGTTCTGGGGAATCTGGATTAGGAGTCACTTCTGCAATGATACAAATGATAAAATTTATTGGGTTATGCTGTGTATCTACAGTATGTAAATATAAATTGCAGTAACATTTTTATAAATCTTATTACAATTTATATTACAGTAGTTAATAAAAATAAAGTTGAGAATTCCTTACCTAGACTAGGAGTGGCAGGTGGTGCTGGAGACTTCTTCACGAAGAAAGAGTCTAGCCTAGACTGCACTTTCTTCTTCAGCTGCTTCTCCTTCAGCGTCTCCTTGTAGCACATAGTAAGATCACATAGTAAGATCCAGCATCCCTCTGTGAATCCTCTCAAACCTGGCAATGTTAGGGTCCTCATCCTCAAATGCTGCCAAACATTTCTCCAGGTGAGCAAAACCCTCTGTCAAGCCCTTGACAGTTAATGCCCTGACCTTTGGTTGTGGTGCCTCTTCCACCTCCTCGATCATCTGCTTCTCCAGCTCAATGAGGTCCTCCAATGACAATTCCTCTCCGTGGGATGCCAGCAGCTGGGTGACATCCTCAGCTTCCAAGTCCAGTTTCAGCCTCCTGCTTAGCCCAACAATTTTCCTTGTCAAAGTCTCAACATCATCTGCCTGCTCAAACCCCTCAAAACTATTCACAAACTGTGGACACAGTTTCTTCCAGGCACCATTCAGAGTCGTCACTTTTATTTCGTCCCAAGCACGTGCGATGTTCATCACAGCATCTGCAATGTTGTAGCCCTTCCAAAATTCTTTCAGAGTCAACTCCTTGTTACCTTCAATGGCCCGTAAAGCAGAGCGTATTGTCCTCCTCAAGTAGTATGCCTTGAAGTTAGCAATGACTCCCTGGTCCATCGGCTGTATGAGGGATGTAGTATTTGGTGGTAGATACACCACCTTCACATTAGGGTGCATGTTACTGAGATCAGCCGGGTGACCAGGGGCATTGTCTAGGACAAGCAGGACATTAAAAGGCAGACCCTTCGAGGCACAATACCTTTCCACTGCTGGCACAAAGTTGTCATTGAACCAGTCCTCAAAGACCATCAAGGTAACCCAAGCTTTCTTGTTGGATAGCTTGTAGGAAGATGTGGATCTTTCAATGGTTTCTTAATAATGGGACAACAACTACAATCTTCCAAGAAGAGGGAAAAATACCAGTTTCCCATATTTTGTTAAAGATATTAAGATAAGATTTAGCTGAATCTGGAAGATTTTTGAGCATGCTATAAAGAATGTTATCATTCCCTGGGGATGTCGATTCAGATGATGGTAGAGTATCCCTTAATTCCCTTAAAGTTAACTTGGCATTAAGGTATAAGATTCATCATTTCAAGAATTTGAATTAAAGGAAATGGTTGAATTCTTAATACAGTACCGTATTCTGGAACCGAGTTGAATAGTCCCTAGATACTTCAGAGAAATGCTCACCCAGTTTTTCAGCAACTTTATCAGGCTTGGTGACACGGTCCCCAATGATTTTCAGACAAGACGTTGGTGATGGAATGTATTTGCCACTTAGTTTTCTAATCTTTTTCCAGATTAACCTGGATGGGGTCTAAGAATTTATGCCATTTATACAAAAAATCCAGGATTCTCTTTTTACTTTTAAAAACTATTTTCTCTGTTTTGCCCTAGCTCATTGGTAAATAGATTTTGCTGTTGCAGGTGGAGTGGATTTATAACATTTCCTGGTAATTTTCCTCAAATTACCACAGGTTTTATCCCACCATGGAACAGCAGGTCTGAATAGTTTCCCTTTGATCTCAGGCAGTGAGTTTTCATAACCACTCAATATTTCAGAGGCAAAGTACTCATAAGCCTTTAAATGGGACTTGAAAGACTCAAATTCCTGGGATAGGTTAATACCTTCTTGAAATTTTACCCAATCCATTTCCTTTTCCTTCCATTTAACAGGAAAATTCGAGGGGACATTTCTCATGAACTTCAGATGAATAGGAAAGTGATCAATCATGTATAAATTCATCTACAGACAAGTTAAAATCCAGATAGAGAGAAGAAGAGCAAATAAGTTTGTAGCAGATGAACCACCTGTATAGATATTATATGTCATATTACCATCATTAAAAAGTGTAAGATCATTATTATTAACATTGTCATCAATGATCCTACCCTCTGTGTCTAAAAACTTACCACCCCATAGTGGATTATGAGAATTAAAATCACCAAGTAGTAAAAAAAGGAGGAGGAAATTGATTCATTAACCCTTGAATGCCACTAAGAGTGAACCTACATCTCGGGGGAAGGTAATGACAGCAGATTGTGATTTCAGGTCAAAAGTAGCCCAGATAGCAATTGCATGAAGCTGCATGTTCAGTGGAACAATAAAATGTTGCAATGTTTTAACAATAATTATTGCAACACTTCCATGGGCACGGTCCCCATCAGTGAGGCTCATCTTATAGATCTCTTAGTTTAGATCCGGAATGTTTACTGCATCCCCTAATTTAGTTTTTTGGAGACATACACCACCTGGATTATGCTCATGCAGTAATACTTTTAGAATTTCTGAACGAGTCCTTAGTCCCTCGGATTTCATTGCATTTTTAGTGCTAGTATCTGCCAAGGGCAATTCCACTGTAATCTATACTACTGCTCTGATTTCTATTCCTTATGGGACCTTATAGGAGTTTCTTTAGACTGTCTTGAGATATGTGGCTTATAATTAGCTCCATTATGTTTTTATTAGCTTTTTGGTACGGAGCAGAGTGGACTTCAAAAATTTTTTTCTTATTATCCAAGGAACTTGATTCCTTGGCTGTTACTGAGGCAGAAGCATCCTCATTGTTGGCCTCACTTGTTATGCTTTTTATTGGGTTTGGAATTCTCCTTTGCAGGTGAAGGAGAGGATGAAATTCTTACTCTCTTTTGACCTCTATCTTGTTCTTGTTCCATTTCTGAGAGATGGGAGAGACAGAGGGAAGGTCTCCTCAATTGGAGATGATTCTACTTTATAAGTAGGCACACCTTCCTTAAAGAAGAGTGCTTCAACCCTAGCAGGCTGAGCACCTAGACCAGATGATTGGGTCTTATTCTCAGGAGTTCTTACTTTTACAGCAAGTAAAGGTGCTACATTGGTGGCTTGAGGTTTTATAAGGGCTACAGAATTTAGAGCCTAGCATAGGTATTTGTCTGACCAATTAATTTTTTAGCATAACTAATGCTTATATGTTCAGCATTAGCTTTACATACAGCTGCCTCTTCATATTTATATTGTTTGCAATTTTTACTGGATGGGGTATGATCCAGTTTGCAATTAATACACTTTGGTTGTTTCAAACAAGTTCCATGTTCAGTGGCTGAGCAATTATTACAAATTTTATTGTTTTTGCAGAAACTGGTTGGGTGACCAAACTGAAAACAGTTATAGAACTGCAGAGGTTTTGATGAAAACAGTTTGACTATGACCATTTCATTTCCAAAACTGACATAAGATGGTACATCGGCGTCCTCAAAAGTTAAAATGACCATATTTGCCTTTGGAATTTTCTAATATTCCACTGTCAATTCACAAAGGTCTCTATCAAATACTACTACTCTTCCAAAACTGAAATTCACATGGTCTAATTTCTTTTATCGTCATCTTTCTCAAACTTCTTCAACGTCAACATATATGATTGGGTCTTTGATCTGCATGAATAAGGACACTGGCTTTACCAAACCTTGAGATGTTACTTATATCAATACCCCCACCCTTTTTTTTTATGTGTTTGCTAAATTTGTAGTAATTGTAATTTTCCTCCCTAGTAGATACTGTTCTACCAACCACAATGGAGGTTTGGGAGTTCTCTCAAGAGTGGCATTGACCTCCAAATTTGTCTGAGCCACTTGTACCCACTGGGATGTTTTTAGGGGTCTTTAAGTGCAGCTTCATGTTTTTCAAAAGTTATCCATGCTTTCCATTTGCCTTCAATTTCATCAAAGTTCATTCTTAACTCTATTATTTTACCATAACCAGCAAACAAAACAGAGTGAGTTTCGTAGTCAAATTCCAAGGGAATGTGCTTTACATGTAATACTTTCAAATTGTCCAGAGTAAACCCCCGTATTCGCGTTCTCATGATTCGCTGACCCACATATTTGTGGATTTCTCTGTGAAACATATCTACCCACTATTCGTGGAAAATTCGCCCATTTGCAGTCTTTTTCACTGAGAAATATTCACTAATAACTGTATTTTCATATTTTCATGACTAAGTGCACTTTTTGTGATAAAACTATTAAAATACTTAGGTATAAGCATTTTTAGAGGGTTTTTCTTGTGTTTAAACTATCAAAATAGACAGTTCAAAGTGTTTTTGGAGGGGTTTTAAGTAGTATTCACGGATTTTAGCTATTTGCGGGGGTTGCGGTATGCATCCCCCGTGACTTCGGGAGGTTTACTGTATGTTCTCACACTGATAAGTTTTCAATTTGTGATGACTACCCTGAGAGGTAGTACTACCACTGGAGTATTCCACATCCATGGTCAGGTTCATGCCAAGAGTTGTCATTCGTCTTGAGGCCTTGTCAGAGGTCATCATTTGCACCAAATCATCATCATCAAAGGGCCCAGGGGTACTTGAATCCTTATAGTTACTAGCCATAAAGGATCAGGAAAAAAAAAAAATTAAATTAAACCTGAAAACCTTAAAAAGATATCATCTTCCTTTCAAGGCATTCAATCTTCCACCAATGGCACAAGTGAGATGCGACTCCCAAATGTCCATGTCCCCTCCCTACCCCACAGGAGATGGCACAACATGATTAGAGTGGCCCAAGTGTAAGCCAAACCCACTTGCTAGGACTAAGAGCATTGCAAGTATACAATCATCCCCACCCTAATCATATCATGGGCAAACCAGATAGAATGCCAAGAGTCCTATCCCCAGAACCAGGGTCCCCTGGAATCTGTGGTCCAGCCCTGCAGAATAGTTCCACCTTTGAGCTATCAATCTGATATCTCTCAGGTCCGAACATTATCAGGCAGTTGATGGTTCTACCACAGTTCCCACTATTTAGCTTTGGATATAAATCCATTCTGAGCTTTGATATCTTTTACTATTTATCAGGTCCAATAAATTTTAGGTAAAGTGGAAAATTCAGAAAATTAATCCAAAGAAATATATACTGTAGAATTATCTCCAACAACCTCTACTAGTAAGGAATTTTTTTGTTTGTTTTACTGTACATATGTAAAATGTTTTATACTATAAAGTACTGCACAATATACTGTACTAATACAGTATATATTTATGTAGTACTGTACAGTACAACACTGTGGCATAACCTAATTTTTTTCATTATTATTCCAGGATTGAACCACCACCTTCCAAGTACAAGTGATGGCCCTCCACTAGTACTAGTAGGCCCACCAGCCTCTCTAGCTCTATTTGGTAAGGAATTATTTTATTTTAATTTGTTTTACTGTAGTGCATACGTAAATTGTTTTATACTGTAAAGTACGGTACTGTACAATATATTGTACAGTACAGTACAGTACTAATATATATATTTATGTACTGTACAGTACAGTACTGTTGCATAACCTGTTTTTTTTTTATTATCATTCCAGGATTGAGCCACCGCCTTCCAAGTACCAATGACCTTCCAAGTGATGACCCTCCACTAGCAGTAAGACCACCAGCCCTCTCCAGGTCTACCTGGTGAGGAAGTCTTCTTTTTTTTTTTTTTTTTCATTTGTTTTACTGTAGTACATATGTAAATTGTTTATACTGTAAAGTACAGTACGATATACTACACTGTACAGTACTTATATATATGTATGTACTGTACAGTACAGTACTGGTGCATAACCTAATTTCTTCATTATCATTCCAGGACTGAGCCACCACCTTCCAAGTACTGTACTAACGACCCTCCAAGTGATGACCCTCCACTAGTAGTAGAACCACCAACCTCTCTAGCTCTATCTGGTAAAGAAGTCTTATTTTTTATATAAGTAACTTACCAAGTATAAACAATATACCATAAAAATTATATTCAAACACAGAAAAGTAGAACAGCAGGCCAGAGAAAATTTGGTGGGTGGTGCTTCTGCCCTTACCATTGGTAGCTGTTAGCATAACCACCTTGCAAAAGTTGAACAGCAGGTTTTCCAACTCGCTGAAAGTTAACCCCATACGTAAAGACTGGGGGTTTGTATTTGTGTAAGGACAAAAGGCCCTTGGAGCAAATCATTCTGATGTTAACACTGTTTGGTGCAAACTGTTATATGTAATAACTTGATCATTACAGCTGTTATGTTTTTACTATCCACTGCAATGACTCCTGATAAAAGACTTCCAAACTATTTCATGGTTTTTGATTTACTAAGAGCCACAATTTGCTGTGCTGAATTCCCCACTCAAAACATAGGAATGTGCCAAAGTCCAGATTAACACTAATTACACTACCCATATTCACATGGAAACAATAACAAAGACTCACCAGAACAATAACTAATGTGTAAAAGGCCATCACTATCAATGACCAAACTATATAAGTAAACCCACTTAACTTTCATATACACCACCCTTGGTGAACAACTGCAATATACAGTATACTCTTCCCACAGAGACTAGTGAATAGTGTTACCCACAATAACCAATGTAGAATTTTCTGTTACAAAGGCTGCAAACTAAGACAATTCAAATTACCTCTAAAGTGATATTATCGGAATAATTAAAATACTAACATAATTTAGTGAGAGGTTTAGTCTACTTAACTTGGTAATACTGAATTTTTTATCATGTGGAGGCATTCTTAAACATAAGATGCATACTGGCACCAAGGTTCTGGTTAATTACCTCCTTATTTTTCATCCTCTCCCTTCAGATAATCCTTCGCTTTAGGTTTAATTCATCAAGTTACAGTATTTCTACTAAAATAACAGCAAAGACTTAAGAGGCATGACATTTGTGCAATATGGACCATGTTATGCACACATGTGGTTGTAGCATATCTAAAGTAGGCAATGGTCTTCAATACACTGATATTAAAATGACAAATGGTCAAATGCCATTCACTGTTAGGCTAATTGTACTGTGCAAAGTTGGACAAAATACAGCATAGCCTAGACTAAGGTTTGCATACAGTTGGTTGCCAAAAAACAACAAAAAATTTTATATTACAAGAAACCAGATAGGAGTACAAGGCTTTCCATAAAGATATACCCAACACTATAAGCAATAGTAAATCTTAGGAAGTACGGTACCAAAGAACACTGAAGTTTCCATTCACCAACCTTACACTGAATGAAGAATAATTAGTCCTGAAATGAGATTTAGCCTACAGCTAAGTCAAATTTCCACAAGCCTGGGCCATGAGTTGAATTGACATGTAGCCTATACACTAGAGGTTATAAACAGTAGGCCAGTTTCCCAAGGCAGATATGAATGGTTCGACTACAACGCTTATGGACTACATACAGCCTAAATGGCATGAAAGTATGGCAACCATTATGGCAAAAAAATTTGAAAATTACAATACTGGTACTAGGCCAACATCATTTAAAGAGGAATTAGCCTACAGTAAGCACTTCATGGCTGAAATCAACACTAGCCTACACTTTTACTCCATTTTTAATACCTATTAACACAAAGCTGTTAAAGCAAAATTCCCACAAAATACTAAATAACGTGAACGTTGTAAACTTCTTTAAGTAACCCTTTGCTAGGTTAGTTTTGTAGCAGCTTGTAAAAGTGAACCATGAACTGGATTCATTTACAAATACTCTGCTATCAATTCCTAAAATTCCACCTGTGGCCTTAATTTCTGGCAGATATATAGACCATCAAGCTATTCACTCTTAAAAACTGGAGACTTACTACCGCAAAATGGTAAATGGCGTTTATTGCAATAAATATTCCGGCCAACGACTGGCGGGAACCAGGCTGCAGTAATAAACTTCAGTTTAACCTTCACTTTCAACGATATGTTATACACCCATAAAAAATGGCATCAAATATTGATTTTTCCAAGCTTCAAGTCACAACTGGTCCTACAACCACTGCTTAGCCTAATGGTAGCCTATGCTTTTACAACTAAACTATTTCTGCCTTGCTAATGGGTACATTAAAAAAATAACTGTATGTGGCCTTGCCCAAGAGAACTCCCTGGGTATTTGTTGTAGGAACAGACGTCTAACGTGAAGGTAGGATCAACTTCGACAACCCATGCTAGCCTATAGGCTAAGCCACTAGCCTAGCTGAATGTTCCAAAGTATTAATTCATTAGGCGACTTTATTAAATAATGGTAAATAATTAAAAATATGATTTATTACGGTAAGAAAATTCCAACTAACGCTGCGAGCTGACACTGCAACTTTAATTACACCACCTTCGATCTCATTCTTGAACTACCACGTACCACAAACCTGAATCACTCCTGATAATTCAAATTAATAAGGAGAAGGTTACCGTAATAAACTCAACAGAGCACAAACATCTGCCCATTAAAAAGTTACTGTACATATAAACATGGCTAACATACAAAAACATACAAGCCACTCATAATATTTCCAGCAAGTCATTACGCTTAATATTTATAGAAACCAAATACCTTTATATAAACTATCATTCTTTATCTTCTAAACAAACAGTAAAACATAAAAAATGCAAAAGTTAAAAAATAAAATACGAATCCTACCTCAAAATAACCACAGCATAACGTTAGTAAACACAATCACTGAAGCAAGATAACTATACATTGACTTGTACGTTGGGACCGTGTGATGAACGTCCATGGATGAAGTGTACCACGAGTAACACCAGGGTTGCCATATCTAATTTGCTAAACGAGGCCCATTTTCTAAAATAAAAAAAATAAAAAAAAAGGCCAGATTCAAGGTCAAATTGCTATTGATAATGAATAAATGCAGTGATTCACAAATTTATGATTTTTTGCTAGGATAATGTAAACTTGAGGTAATAATAACTCACCATTTATTGATGAACTTGGAAAACATATGATGACAATAATTGTATTTAGAAACCTGGAAAACATAATGACAATAATTGTGTTTAGAAATTTGGAAAACATAATGACAATAATTGTGTTCAGAAACTTGGAAAACATAATGACAATAATTGTGTTTAGAATTCTTGTAGGATTGTTTCATCAAATTCCTCACATTCTTTGTCGCTGAGATTACTGGACATTAATGGGGCTCCTTTAGCAGCTTCCGTCTTTGTCATATACATCGACTTATTAAATAAACTCACCATTTTGCCTGTAACATGAGACTTGTTGCAGCACTTGCCACTGCTAGAAAGATAACTTATTCTCAATATCGTTATCACGAAATTCAGTATCACTGGATAGCATAGACGTTAAACATGAGATGGAGTCAGGCGGCATTCTGACCGGCGTTTGACAAGGGGCGGGCTAGGTTGAAAGCTCCACCACGTGAACAGACCCTACCTGTATTGGCCCTGGTTTACCTTTCCCCGCTCGGCTGCCTAACGTCTAATGACCAAATCTTTCAACTACCGTCGATACTATTTTTACCGAAGGGTGATAAAAAGAAAACAACTTTAAACTTACAGTTACAGGTCTCCTTAGACGGACAAACAAAGGCCGAGTGCCATCGACCCCATTCCTGAAAGATCGATGCTTTTATTTTAGTTTTCTGTTAAAGAAAACTATGGCGATGGCTTTGTCTGCCCGTCTGCACTTTTTTTGTCAGCCCTCAAATCTTAAAAACTGAGTTTGTAAGTTGATCATGCACCCTCCAATCATCAACCATAGCAAATTGAAGCCCTCTAGCTTCAGTAGTTTTGATTTTATTTAAGGTTAAAGTTAGCCATGAGCGTGCGTCTGGACACCACCGGGCCGTGACTGAAAGTTTCATGGGCTGCGGCTGAGAGTTTCATTGGCCAAGGCTGAGAGTTTCATCCAGCATTATAAACTGTACAGAAAACTCGATTGCACCGAAGAAACTTTTTCGAGTAAACGAAATACAGTATCATAACTCCATAGAGCTTTTCTCTAACGATCAAATTTTCCAGTTTTCCAGGACTTGCAGCTATCATTCTTTTTCACCTACTAACGGATTTCTGAGGGTTTAAAAGGATTTCAGTCATACCCGTTATGTAACTCATGCCAATTTTATGACTTTTAAATCATCGAATGACTCACGGGCTGCCCTACGAGCAAGAGCCCGTGTTAGCATAGCGCCATCTTATTCTCAAAGCACATTACAAAACAAGTATTTTGATGTCCTATCTTCCCTGCCTCGCTGCGCCTTCTGGATCTCTTTGTGGCGCATCCCAGCATGTCATTGCTGTTAGATAGGGTGTCCAGTAACAGCAGATTACGCACAATCATTCAGTTATCAAGAGCTTGCGCCAACTCGGTCCACGTTCTCAGTCGGCTCCTTCATTATTTCATTATCTTTGATCGCTCTCTATCTTGCTCTGTCTGTCTGTCTGTCTCTCTCTCAAGTGATAACGGCTCACAAATGAGCAGACATAAGAAGTGTAAAAAGATACCACCTGCTTTCACTAGTTATTATTCGACTGTTGAAATCATAGCTGAGATGGAGAGAGGGTGGAAGAGTGGGGAAAAAGATTAGCCGTGAGTGATGGGTACTCCGTCAAACTGCATAGCCCGCAACAAAAACTAAAAACTTCATAACAGACGGGAGGGCCTCGATGAAGTCATCACAGGGTGAAACCATTTGTAAGATAGGCCTGTCCCCTCTCTCTCTCTCTCTTCTCTCTCTCTCTCTCTCTCTCTCTCTCTCTCTCTCTCTCTCTCTCTCTCTCTCTCACTTTTTTTGTGCTTATCAATGAGGCATAGCGCGTACATGTACGTTTTATCAAATGTCATCACAGATCAGACATTCATCGGGAAATAAATTGCGGTTTGAAATTGCTTCATTTATTATTTGAAGATGACAGACTTGTTTTTCTTTTACCTTTCGTCTCTTGTCTGGAATACCAAAGAATTCTAGGAGATTCATGCAGTCCTATGAAAAATGGAAAACAGCCAGTTCCCCCAAAAATGCCATAAATGCCAACAAGAGTCCTGCAATAAAAGAAGTTCAATTCCTGCTATTTAAAGGAATAATTCTTGAAACATAAATCGATTACGTTTTTATAGTAATTTTTATGATAGCAATTTTATTACAGTGATATTTTAAAATGATTTACTTGATACAAAGATATAACCAACGTGATATATACACACATTATATACTATAGTACCAACGTGATATATATATATATATATATATATATATATATATATATATATATATATATATATATATATATATATATATATATATATATATTCACGAATATCAAGCCCCAAATATCGTTTGATATCCAATTCACTATCCTTTGGGAGTAACTTGCACCCAAGGGGAATTATCAATGAAAGTGCTTCGTCCGCGGCATGATTCTCCCTGGACGGCTCAGTGGTCTAAGCCACTTAGAATCCTGCTGCGGACGAAGCACTTGACAACAGATAATTTACGTATCTAGCGGTAGTAATTGACGTTATATACTGTAGATTGAAGGCACATACTAACATATCATTTCCCGTGCAGTAGCCTAACACTTTTGTTGTTCGGCCTAGGTAAACTACATATTTAGTTTTCGATGTTTTACTTATTTCTTGTTTCCCTATGTCCCATCTGCATATATATATATATATATATATATATATATATATATATATATATATATATATATATATATATATATATAGATCCATTTATATATATAAATATAGTTTTAACTTTATACCAAATATAGTTTTTAACTCCACTCTCAAGTCTCACACGACTGTTTCAAAATGAGGATTAGATCCACATCCACAAACTTGTCTAAACCAGCATTGCTTTTCCCTTATCAGTACTACAATCATCTCTCTTACTTTCTGAACCAAAATTTTCCCGTATACCTTCTATGGACCGCTAAGTAATGTTATACTCCTGTAGCTCTTGCACACACCTCTATCATCTTTAAACTTATACAAAAGAGTAATCATTCATTTTAGAAACTTTCCTTCATCTGAACATACCTGGATTCATCTTACCCTTTGCTTTGGAACCTTTCCCTCGTCTAGGCATACCTTACACACCGTGGTCAGCCACTCAGTAACATTGTCAACACTGCACCAGAACATCTCACTTGTAATTCCACAAACTTCTGGTGTGTTAATTCCTTAATGTATTAATAATTTTCCATATATTCTCAAAAGGACTTTTACAAACATTCTCAAAAGTAAACAGACTCTTTCCACTCTTGCATCATCCCATGACGCCTCTCTTCTATCCTCCAAATTCAGTGACTTCAAAATACTGCCCCTTTGACAGAGGACTGAATTTTCGTCAGATAGCATCCCTCCCTTTGCATCTTTTACTCCAAGATCAAACTACTTTTTAGCTTATCTTTCTACATTTGATTTTCTAAACAGCTTCCTTTTCTCTTTGAAGAATTAACGCATATCTAATCCAAAATTTATACATACAAAATTTCAATTCCCCTTATTGTCTACTTGATCCTCATGTTTATTTCTACGTGATCACCTCTTCTATTCTGCAAATACTCTTTATTTTACCTTCACTAATCTCTTAATTGACCTCCCAATTTTATCATTCCACTCCTTTTATTCTATATTTGTATTTTACTACAACCACCAATGCTTCCTGCTGACTCTGTGACCCCAACCTTGAATTTTGCATACTCATCATACACTCACTATACATCAGTGGTTTTACAAAGTTAAACTTTTAATACTAACCAAACCCTACAATGATGAAGGAACCACCGAAGGCTTCAATATTCAGAGGAGCTACCCCTTCCGATCTGTCTGCTGTAGGAGGCTTCATGCACTGGGAGGTGTTGGTAACTGTCTGGCTGAGCCAGTATTCCAAGATCCCAGATTCCCTCAGGGCGAAGATGCTGAATTTTGCATTATATATGTATATTATTTCAGTCATATTTATGTTGGGTTTGATACTGGTTAAGAAATGACTCTTATTCGTACAACTAGTTTGAATTCCGGTAAAATTCACCTCTAATTTAATAAGCTGTAAATGGGTGTCAGATCAAACTGAAGACCAGCTAAAGAAAAGGAAAATATTTCATTCACCTATTTTTGTTACGTACACTTGTTTACATTTGCATGTATAAGCATATTCGACAATCCATGTATCTATAAACATGTCAGTAACACTCAAAAATATGTGTTCATGGCATTCAAGTAAATGATGTTTTAAGAAACCTTTCGTCATTGCTTTTAAAAGAGTACCTACATTCGATTAGCTCCATCCAGATAACTTGAATTCTTTTGGAAAATCAGGCCGTTGGACAGACCGTAGTTTACAACCATCGTTCGTGCTATGTACAAGTGACATCGACCCGTTGTGCTGAAATATAATAAAACTTTTGAGTATTTAAAGTTCAGATCAAATTCATATGCATATATATGTATATATATATATATATATATATATATATATATATATATATATATATATGTGTGTGTGTGTGTGTATGTGTGTGTGTGTGTGTATATATATATATATATGTATAGTATATATATATATAAATTTCTGACTCACATCAGGATCAGAACCCATGTCTTTCAATTGAAAGACCTGGGTTCCTAGTGGGCAGCGCCCTGCCTTTCAAATCCTGATCTGATCCTGATGTGTCAGAAATTTATTTCTGTTCCACACGTGATTGTGTGTTGATTATTTCTATATATATATACATATATATACACACATATACATACACACACACACACACACACATATATATATATATATATATATATATATATATATATAGAGAGAGAGAGAGAGAGAGAGAGAGAGAGAGAGAGAGAGAGAGAGAGAGAGAGAGAGAGAGAGGCATTATTTAAAATGCAGTAACAGAACAAATGATAAGATCTTGCAGCATACAAAAAGAAAATTAATAAAGTAGTCGTTTAGGCAAGAAAAAGTGCGAGGAATACAAGCATACTGCTGTATAATTGACGTTGATAGTGTAATTAAGTGGCATTTTGAAACGTAAAGACCATCACCCAGAGTGAAGTCCCTTTGTCATCAATTCTCCCAGAAAATACTGATAGATCTTCGAAAGCCACAGACCTTTTTGAGAATATCTGAACTATGACTTGAGCTTCAGAAGACCTGTATTCTCACCTGTAGTCCCACGAAATGCATTTTTTTGCGGTATTTTCTCCACAGAGGGCGGCATATTCTCCCCTGGCTATGGCATCTCGACCATCCCAACAGTCGGGTATGGTACCTGACGATCCATAAAAGGCCTTCTGACGGTACACATCAGTCGATTCCTGAAAAGTCAGTCGAATTGTTTTGTAATGCAAATCTCAGAGGAAATCGACAACTCATCGTCACAAATAGTTGATGTTTTTCTTAACTAAAATTTTAATGGTAAGTTAAGCGGGAAAATAGTCCAATTCATTGTGTACTTCATGAATATCTTGGCACATGTGTAGATTAACTCATTTAAGAACGCGTAGAGTACAATTAAATCGATTGAATGTATTCAATAAAATTGTTAATTTTCGTAAAAGTTTGGTATCACCTGTGAATTATCTAGTAGTCTCAATTTCATTTTGTCACCAGATTTCCAAAAACTGAGAACAAGTGTTTTAAGCTGATCTGATTTCTTTTATTATAGTTAAGGTATGTTCTTGATGTTAAAAAAATCTGAGGTAAAACAATGCATAATTCAGCCACGGGAAGTCTGGACAATTTAAATAATTTCGAATGATGCCTCTTAATTACTTTAATTTTGTAATCTCGTGTATACCTGTATAAACACGTATATTATATGTACGTATTTATGGAAACATGTTTTCATAAGAAAAAAAATACGAAAACACTATGTTTTCACATTACGATCAATGCAGGTTGTGTGGTAACGAACAGAAAATTATTATAAAGTTTCTAAGGGTTACGCTTTTTCTTGGGCAATGTGTGCACATAAATGAAACGTTGGTAGACGTCCTGATAGATGACGTGAAGTGAATGGAAGGTAACGAAAGAAGTACAATCACCTTGAGAAAGGGCAAGAGAAACGATGCTGAGAGCAGCTTCCAGGGAACTTTAGTCTGTGTCACCAGGTCCTCTAAAGAGTCGATTGGGATGGTCACTTTAGGGGCTGTTAACATGGCTGTGAGAATCCCACTATAGCACGAAGTGATGATCAGCGTAGCAAAGAGCCAGGCCGTTGCGAGAACCCTCCCTGCGTTGCCTTGGGGGAGCCATTCTGATGCTAGAATATATTTTCAAAAATTATTATGGGACTCTTGATAATGGGATTTTCTTCCTTAAACGCTGATACCAATTTTACATGAATTTCATGCCATGGGAAATACGAATTGAAATGGATAATTAGCATAATACAACTTAAGAAAATTATACAAGTTCGTGAACAGCAAAAAATACTAATCGTCCTCTTAAAATTGCAAAAATAAATAAATAAAAACAAAACAGAGAGAAAAAATTTCTAATACATGTCTAGAAACGTCTGCATCACAGTACGATGGTGCAGACGTTAATTGAGGAACAGCAATTAACAAAAGGGAATTGGTCGTGATGAAGCTATGAGAGGTGGTAGCAGACCCATTAGTGAAAAGAGAGATCTCATCTCCAGTAAATCGGCCTTCGACTTACTCTCCAGTGCAAGAGTCTGAACGGGCCACATCAGAGGTCTGGCGAAACTCTTCTTTGCTGGGTTGTCACGCAGCTTTCCTTCAAATTTTTCTATGAACAGCATAGCAAGAACAACAGCCACCATAGACGAGAAAATCAAAATCCATACCTGCAAACAAAAATTATTTCCATGTATTTCTTTATGAAATAAAATATCTGAAAATCCACAAAGGCAAACCGCAAACAAACAGAAGAAAACTTTCAAGTGTTTGATGTTTTCTTTCGAAATTGAAATTCCATACTGCTTGTAAACTGATATAGCGAATGTAAGAAAAATGCCCACTTTTCAGATTTCCTGTGGGCTTTGTCCAACAAAGTTTTAGGATTTCAGTTGTCATAGAAAGTCTGAGCAGGCCTCTTGCTGATGTTTTGGAAGAGTGTCGTTTATGGAGATCGTGTTATGAGCTCTGAATGTGCAAGAAAATTTAATTTGACTTTCTTGTTTCTCATCCACGTCTTCCGTATGTGTTTGTATGTGCATACTTTTTTGGCTGGTGTGACTATCCAAAATATTAATCTTATGTTATATTACTCATGATTGCTGAGGTAATCAACCGCATGGGTTAATATTAGAAAATCTTTTACACTTAATAATCTCATTCTTTACGAAAGAAAAGATGCCTCCCAATGTACATGGCGTCGTACCAATTATTTATTAAATTTTAATGAACAAAGAGTTAACGCCTTACATAAAAAATAATAAAATAAAGTTTCTTGACTATTGACGAACAACCAGTAATATTTCCCTACGTAAAACGTAAAATCATTAATATATCGAACTCTGATGAACTTACAGAGTGACTTCCCGACAGAAAACATTATAGAATTATTTCTTGAATGCTGGTAAAACAGTTGCTTCCCCATGTAAAAACACAGAGTCCTTAATTTCCTTAATGCTGAGGGACAAAGGTAATTCCCTGCTGCAACAAATCACTGGAGACGTGTGATGATCATATATGCATTCAGCCAGGAGAAAGGTAAAAACCTGTACCCGAATGAGGTATCGAAATACATGAAAGCGCTTGGTTCAAGTAATTTCTTTTCACCTTTTTCCTGGTTGAATGCATATAATTCCTTATGGAAGAAGTCAGTGAGTCATTAATTTACTGAATGCTGTGAACAAAGAGCTACCTCCCCTCATAAAAATCAAAGAATCGTGAATTTCTTAAATGTTGATAAACGAGCAGAGTTTTCTTCCTACATAAACCATCATAGAAACACAAAACCCTCAAATGTTTATGAGCAAATAGTTACCTCCGTACATAAATTATCGTGGAACCACTCGTTTTTAAAGATTACCGAAGATACAGTTAAATTCCTATGGCGCCATCAACTTCTTGAGCGCCTGCCAACACAAATCATTAATTTCTTGAATAACTGGGAAAAACGGAGATACTTCTCAACATAGAGATCATTAAATTGTTTTTTATGGATGATGGCGAAATAGACGAGTGTCTCCCGACATTAACTTAAAAGATTTCTCATTATTATGGCGGAAATCATTGTATACATGATACCGAGATACTTAAAGACCCAGTCTTGGGTTCACTTTAGCATCAATTTCTTCCTAAAATTCACGGAAACATTTGTGTCTGTCGATAACTTACGCGAAACCTGTTTATCTCTACTAAACAAACTAAACTTGGCTTCTTGATAATGGTTATACTTTCTGAATTGTATAACCTCCTCAGAAAGTTACCGAATGTTTTAGAAAACGCTCACAGGGTAGATAAAGTAATGTTTTATGTGGAAGGTGAAAAAGTATCTGCCACTAAAGTTTGTAGGTTTGCTGAGAAGATTCCTAAAATTCTCTTTCCAGAATATAGAAAATAGCACACGAAAGATGAGTATAGTCCATGTCATTCAGCTCTTCGCAAATTTAAAAGAAAACTTTCTCGAGATTACAGTATTGGATGAATTAAAGAAATTAAACGAAGACGTGAACATTATACGTATGATTCAGATATTAACCTGTTTAAAAGGAAAATATCTATCACAAAGTCAGAGGATTTACATGAAGGACATAGCCAAATTTGTTATCTTAAACTGAGCTTTTATAAACACTGCCAGAAAAAGTGCTGAACTGTTTGTTACCTCATGAAAAATACGTATACTTTACTTCTGATAACATGAATGGAAAACAAGGGAATTCTTGATTGAAATAAGAGACAGGTATGAATAAAGGTCACACAAGTATGGATGTATGTATATATATATATATATATATATATATATATATATATATATATATATATATATATATATATATATATATATATATATATCAATGACTTTCAACATTCACTTAGGTAAATAAACGAACCCATTCTAATTATTATTGGTCTTCATACATTCATAGGTACCAAAAACAGTAGGTCACTTGCTTTACGAGCAGCTATTCGTTGAGCATAATTTAAAATTTTCAAATTAAAAGATAAGGTGTACTGAACTAGACGAACAAAATAGCTTACCTCGTAGGAGAACACGTTTACAAGCCCCTGGATGTTGCTCTTAATCGTTGGCCTCTGCGACAGGATGGAGATTCCGTCGAAGTACAGAGTCCTTGTGAAATCAACGACTGCATTTCGCTCATCGGAGATGATGAACGGCCCCAGGGCGAAGTCAACGTCCTATGGAAAAATGAAGAGGAAGAATGTTATCGATTGTTCTGTGCAATGGCATACTGGTGCGAAGGGAGTGACCCCACATATCAGCAATTATATATATATACGTGTGTGTGTGTGTGTGAGTATGTGCTCTCGCGCGTCTGTGTTTACAAGAGGGTCGTCTTCGATTTAGCATTGTAAGTATGAATGAGGCATGGACAACAGCCTGATAGGGAAAAGGCTTAATATATATATATACATTTGTATATATATACACATATAAATGTGTACACACACATATATATATTAAGTATATCTGTATACGTTAACATGTACACACACACACACACACGCTTGAGCAACAGGGACATATTAATAGATACTTTGCATGCCACGCGGACAGATAAAGCGTTTCAGGAATCTGAGCCTCAGTTTTTCAAACCACCAACAGCTAAACATGCATTTGGAAGGAAAAGCTCGACTGGCATAGCATACCCCATCCCGAACCATTCCAATCATTCCTGTCCAGCTTCCATTTGGTAATGCTATCCCCCAGTAGCCGTCCGGGGGCTGGATCACCTGGTAACTGCGTAAAAGGGACGGGAAATTGGTGTTAGGTCCAGCGCAACGTTTAAAAGAAAAGGTGATTCTATTGTTTTTTTTTAATTGATCATTTGCAAGCTATGAAGGAAATGGGTAGTAGTAATTGTAGCAATACGAAAGAATAAAAACTTATAAGTATCTTGGTTTTTGTTATACATGTACATTGAAATAACATGGAAATACGGCGTAATACCAAAGAATTTATAGGCATATCTAGATCTGACGTATTATGCAGCCTACACTAGGAACCGATAATCATAAATGTGCGTACCCAAATTGTCCTAAATTTTTTATATAAAATTTGATCAATTCCCAACCTAATCTTGGGGACAACATAAAATTATTTGGTGTCATTGTAATATTGGGATTTGTCTATCACCCTCTAAGTGTAATTCTAGTTGGTCTATTTAAAGACGCTGTTTTTGCATCAGCAAAAGTGTAAACAATAATTTTGACTATTTAATTTCTCGTCAGATAAACCAGGTTTTTTTTTTTTTTAGCGTTTTTGAACATTACATTGCGCAATCTCATAATCGTTTTATTGATCAAATCACAGTAAACCTATAAGAAATTATAGAAATCCTCTTATTGATGTTAATACCTTATGAATGATGCATAAAAAATTAATGAAAGATAAAATTATTTTACCTACAAGACTAGATATTACACCAAGCAGTGGAGAATCTTAACCAATTTTTGGAAGAAAAGATCAACTCAAAACTGGAGAAAAAGTGATGGCTTTTGTTTATTTCCCAGCAATGAGACGTGTGGTTGCCACATAAAATAATTTAGATTTATCAGTTAATTTCTCAGGATGAGCCTCAGGTTTTGCGTGCTGCAAAGAAGTCCCCAGTGCCCCACGAGTTACCCACCCCTGGCCTTAAAAAAAAAAATAAATAAATAAAAAAAAAGAGATTAAATAGAGTAAGAAATCCCCAATTTTTAACACTTAGAATCTATTAGCAATAAAAAGGGTTTTCAACATGGCTGTGGATCACCGTACAACATGTCTGGTCGACCTCCGAAATAAAACTTACTCAAATCGCATATATTTTGCCAGTGTATGCAAGATGTCTCCCAAAGGTCCTTCGACTTTGATGTTATTATCTTCGTCCTTGACGATGACGGTCCAGGGCAT
This sequence comes from Macrobrachium rosenbergii, assembly GCF_040412425.1. NCBI lineage: Eukaryota > Metazoa > Arthropoda > Malacostraca > Decapoda > Palaemonidae > Macrobrachium > Macrobrachium rosenbergii. The sequence goes on along the minus strand of NC_089757.1, from coordinate 5,983,245 downwards.
CCACTTTCAGGTCGAATTGCAGAGAGGGGGAGAGAGAAAGAGATTATCATTAAAACCTTCATGCAAGGAGATATAGGGACACGCAAGGGGGGGGAATATTACATCACAAATGAAAAAACATGTTTCATAAGAACGATTTAGATTATTTCAGTCAACACTCCTGATGGCTACAGAACAATGAATTAATCTCTGGAAATCCCACACTCCCTAAATAGTCCCTATGATTTCCAACCTTAAGGTTGATTAACTGGGGAACCTACCCCGATTACAGTCCGTTAGTCCGAAGGCCCGATAGTCCGAAGGCCCGATAGTCCGAAGGTCCGATAGTCGTAGGTCTAAGCCGGCATTCCGACGTGTTTACTGGTTACAATTTTGCCGTATTAGCTATGGAGGGGTGGGGGGCTGATTACAGTCCGTCGGACTATCGGGCCTTCTGACTTTCGGACTATCGGGCCTGCTGACTTTCGGACTATCGGACCTTCGGACTGTCGGGCCTTCGGACTATAAGGGCGGTCACCCCTACCCGACATTTCAAACACAAAAGCAGACTAACCGTTTCGCCAGCCACTCGCAACAACGGTCGCTGTGACGTCATAGCTGCTGTCCTCTGGCACCGTTTAATTCTGGAGAAAGATTTCATTATACTAACATTATCACTGACTAATCTTAGTAGCAGCAGTATTATCTCAGGGATGCGTTTTGGAGTAGTGACTGGGAGCAATCACTGAAAAAAAAAATGGAACTGTGATAGCTGGGATCTGCTTAATATGTTTACAAGGACTTGAATTTCCTCGGGGGGGTTGGTGGGGGTTGGGGGTTGCCCTATAAGGTTTCTGTTTCGTCATTTATTTTCATTATGTTCTTTTTTGCCTTGCATGTGTGCCGGCATGAAGGTCACTGACTTACAGCCTCTAGACAGATTAAAAACAAAATGAAATTAAAATGATGAATATTCCAAATTCCAAACAAAAAATGAAGTTTCATGGGTGTTATGTTGTTTACTCGTAAAAAAAAAAACATAAATTTATAAACAGATGAATAAATAAGTAATCAATAAATAAACAAACATATTAATCATTCATTAGCAAAATGTTCATAATTTTTGGCCCCGGCGTATAAACCAAAAACAGGCTCTTTAAGGTCCTAACCGAGTCTCAAACATGACTTGTTCACACCTTTGGACAGGATATCCAGGATTTCGTAGCAGCGCGACACTGTGTACTATATCACTTGTGTCAATTCACATATTTAAATTTCTCATAAGCAGATAAACGTGAATGGTCAGATAGTTAGTGTTAGTAATGTTAGTAGTCAACGGTCAGACGTTATAACACCATCTTCAAATGCCAATGGTCATTATAAGAGCAAATAAGTAAGACCTCCCTTCCTAAGTGATGATAAACTCTTATTATAGAAAGAGGATTGGTTAAGTAAATCGGAAATTATCTAAAATGTCTGCCGTAATTCTGAATGTTATTATTCATGGGTTTTCCTTTTGTTCTGGGCAGGGGCACAATTCTAAACCATATTAGGTGCTGTGATTTACTACCTTAATTTTAATACACTTCTTATGACCACCTTAGTCTAGTAAAATGTTATCATCATTCTTAGAGTTTTTATAGTACAAAACACCTGAATCAAATGTTTGTAGTAACGTAATATATTTCTGCATTTTCATTCTTATGTGGTTATTCATTTTGGTAAATTTACTTTATGCAGTATAGGCTACACACACACACACACACACACATATATATATGCATACGTCACATACTTATGTTCCTAGGAGGATAAAGGGTCAAAGAAGCAGAGTCAAAACACTGTCAAAGTTCCCACGAGTGAAAAGAATGCAAACCTTCTGCCCGATTTCTTCAGTCACAGTTGGACGTTCCGGAGCCTCCGAAAACCTCAGCAATCTTAAACGGTGTTGCCACGATGGGACGGTTCGCTGCAGAATACGGCCGAACCCATGGTCTCTCCCTTGAGGTGCCGAGAGCCTGGAAGATGCTCCGCCCACTTGCTGAAGATCGTGTCCTAGTTGTCCTGCGCACTCGTTTAATTCACGCAAGTTGATAGTTTATTCGAAAGCTTAAAGGTCACGATTTTGCATTCATTCGTAAATGCATCCACGAAAACATGTTTCTGTATATCAACGAACACTTAACAAATACAGGTGAAAGTACATATTTTAGGGTTTGCATAGGTCGTGCATTTAAAAATATGTGTATGAGTGTATTATTCATTTGTTGATAAGATTTTTATATGTCTTTGCCAATATACACAGCGATAAAAACAATTATATTTAGTAGTTTTAGTAATCGTCACAGATTTGGCACTGATGGAAGTATTAAGAAACAGCGTTTTATGGAATGCAGTAGTATTCTGTGCTGGTTATTTCTGATATCTGCTATTTATAATATACGTGTCTTCTGTCCAGCAGAGACTGTTCCAGATCGTTTTCCTGGAAAATAATCTGTTTAGATAGCTTCATAACTTCTGGAAAACCTCTACCCAAGATATCAAATCATAGGGATATTTTTTGTACACTTCAATCGTAAAATAAAGTTTTCTAAACAGGTGTAGATTATAGATAAAAGATGAATGAACAATTAATATACAACGAGTCAACTCATTAGCTTCTTTATCACCTAAAAGTCTCGTTTTTTCTCCTGTGTAATTACTACTTTACAGCTTTATATTTGAAAAAATATATAAAGTTCCTGGAATTGGGCAAGAACGATGGTTTTAGTCAATCAGTCAATTTACATCGTCAGTTCATCTTATCTGTTGGTATAAAACATTTTTTGTTTCCTTAAGTAAGTCTTTCTTTTGAAGGTTCCCAAAGGTCTGTTGCATGTTGAAAGACGTTCATATCTGAAATCAGGTTACTAACTTTAATGGCTATGTACTTTTTGGTGGTCACCTATCAACGCATTGGTCTTTGCAGTAAAAATCTGCGCTTGTTCTGGTCAAAAATACAAATTACAATCTGCTCATTAATGGTCACCTATCCAAGCACCGGCCTTGGCAGTAAAAATTTACAGAGTCAGGTTTCAAATGAAAATCACCACGGTGTAACAGGTTCTTGCGTGCCCATGAAATAAAAAAAAACCGTATTAAAGCTAACCGGAAATCCCGGGAGGGTGAAACACGTGAGTAATAAGTAAAAAGTCACAGGTAATATCTATGATACTCACAGTCAACACAAGTACTGAGAAGTAAGACAAACTTCTCCCCCTCCAAGAAAAAACACGAAAATCCGGCTCAACCGTGTAACTTGTATCATAGGAGACCAGGATAGCCAGCGTTCTATTTCCATAATACTTGTGTTTAACAAATAAATGGTATATTTTACAGGCGAAAGGTTAAACATGTGTAAATAAATGTTCAAATGTTAGAGGATGGTCGATATTCCCTCTCCTTGATATTAGACGACCCTACAATTCACCTGATCACAAAAGAGTCGCCTGATACATGGTCTGGTTAGTTCTTGGTAAATAGGTAAATGAGAAATGGTAGCCGAATCCAGCTAAATTTCCCTTACTTCTGCGCCAATGTTAGCTCAGTTTTGCATCGCTGGGAGGACATCCGTCGGCCAGATTGTAAATAGCATTTTTCATGTTCCTATTTCTTTTGAATGGTCCCCCTGTGGCGTCTAGGCCTATCCAGTGTACAGTCAGCTCGTTCTTAAGTTCCCTGTCAACTCCATATCGAATGATATATATTTATATATATATATATATATATATATATATATATATATATATATATATATATATATATATATATATATATTATATGTGTGTGTGTGTGTGTGTGTGTGTGTGTATGTGTGTGCAGAGGTACCACAAGGAAAAGTGGAACGTGGGATAAATACAGACCGGTTTCGTCATAGTTTTTAAGAAATATACACACACACGCACACTATATACCGTATATATATATATATATATATATATATATATATATATATATATATATATATATATATATATATATATATATATGTGTGTGTGTGTGTTTATATATATATTTTATATATAAGTGCTATAATTTATAATCCCTTTGGGCATAAATTATTACCAATGTATAGCGAATTCAATATTAAACGATATTTGTGGCGTAAGATTTGTAAATAAAAAAGTGACAAAAATTCATACACACACATAATAGACATACACACACACACACATATATACTGTATATAATGTTGTATACAGTGAGTCATATGATCAAAATATAAAAAAAATATCAGTCATTTCCATAAGCAGCCATAAACGCAGTAGGAAGCACAGAGTAATATGATAATTGGAAATGGGAAAACCTGCAGCTAAAAGTAGGAAATATTTTAACTACGACCCCACAAGCAATTTTACACCACAATGGACGAATCATTCTAAGAACCCACAGAAGATTTGTTCTTGGGAACCTGTTATGAAAAGGTGCCACAGATGTGCTATGAAGAGGCACTACGAATGTCCATCCCTACCCTAATAAAAAAAAATCTTTCCCTTATTTATCCGAATACCAGAATAGCGGATGAGCTACAGAGTGTCAGTCTCCTGCCAGAAAGTTCCTTAAGAGAGGAGCATCTTGAAGGACAGGAGTCGATACTTTATCGAACATATGGATTCGCTCCGTTGGAGCTAAGTCGACTTTTCCAGCTCGTGGACGTGTCTCGTGTGGTGACTGACAACCTAAATGTCGTCCTGCCTCGGAAAAATTATTTCTTCTCAGTCCTTCGCTGCAGGACCAATGATGTTGCCCGTATCGATCATGTAATATGCAAGGCCTCTTCGCCTGGTGGAAGGGACTTCTTCTGCAGTGATTTCCCTGAATTTTAAACGAAACAGAACGTTGAATTATGGAATACTACTGTGAGTCCGGGGAATTCAAAACACGGAGTGTGAATTGCCATTCCAGATAGACCTGTTTGTAAATGCATAGCAAAGATTGATGCCAAGTGTAGTCCGACTTCCAAACGATAAATAGCCTGGCTCAGATTTAAATATGCAAACAAAAAGGCACAAAATGGGAATGCTGGGTGATCTTCTACGTAGTAATATGTCATTATTCTTTCTACTTGGAATTCACAACAGGAATAATCTTATTTATTTCTCCCCCATACGTTTCCCTTACATTTGTGGAAATGTAAACGTATTCAAGGGAACAGTTTTAATATAGATTTCATAAAACACGAATTATCTCATCAGTATGCAGGTCATAATTAACAGCTGATAATGAAAATGGCGTGTGGTAATCCTCTCTCATTCTGTGTATGCATGTATATATATATATATATATATATATATATATATATATATATATATATATATATATATATACATACATATACATATGTGTGTGTGTGTGTATAGGTATGTGTAAATGTGTATGTATATATATATATATATATATATATATATATATATATATATATATATATAATCAACTGCCTATTTTGACCAACTTTATGTATTATGCAGTATTACAGAAACCAATGAGACTTCTCGCGACACTAATTGGAAACGAACAGCTGAAGCTCTGAAATGAAATATCTTGTTGTCCTGAGGACCTTTAGCAACCTCAGTGAGCTAAGATCCGATTGCTAAATGGATGCCTGTCAACAGTCATCAGTGAAAGCAGCAACGGATGTTGACATCAATGCTGACGAACTCCTCGAAAGAATTTGCTTTCTCCATCGTTTTACACAATATATCAGAACTCGTGATTTAAACATATCCTGCATTTACACATGTATTTTCCTTCCTGTCTCACAAATATTTGGTTCAAATACATGGAAAATCCAAAGTAATACGGAGACGCAACTGTACGAGTTTAAGATATTTATATATATATATATATATATATATATATATATATATATATATATATATATATATATATATATATATATATATATATATATATCAATCAGTAAACTACAAACGTCCTTTAATATCTAATTCGCTCTACCTCGGAAATAATATATTTTCATATATGTTACCGAAGGGGAATTTTTTAGTCGGAAATAAGTTCGTCGTCTCGTGGGCTCGAACCAGCGAAGACAAGAACCGCGTGGGTTAAAATTCTGTTTTGTGGTGCACATTCGGGTCCGGCCGGCTGCGATCCATCCCGGGTGAAATCCAGCGAACTATCACGGAATCGTTCTTACCCGTCCACACATGCAATTACCTGACAGTCAGTCGAAAGAACTTGAGGTCATTCCATCAGTTCTGGCGAATAACTCCGCCTATAAACTGTTGTCTACACGTTAGTTTTAACGCTGGATCCGATGAACTGACAGGTAAACCAGATTGTGAATACCCGGCCCAACACTAAGGTTGAGGTTTCGCCCAACTAGCCTATATGGCAGACTCTCAAATCTGACAAAAAGAAACCAGGAATGTAATCTTTTACACCATTATCATAATTCGTCAAAATTCAGTGTTTCTAAACATTCTTTTGCCGATTTTGCAGATGCTCATAAAAAAAGCAACAGTTTTTATTTTGGCTACAGTTATTTAATAAAGCTCTCTGTTCACGTAACTTAGCAGGTTTCTTGTTGCACATAAAATTATATTCAAAATTGTTGTTCCTATGCATATGCACATGCATTTACATTCTCTGGCTATAAAACTAGCACACCTTTAAGCAATTAGATAATAGTCTATCCGACTATTATCTGGTTGCATGTGACACAGCATAACTGTTCAACTTAATTTCCTGAATACACCAGTCATCATTGTCAGCTTTTATTGCATAATGAGCGAGTTTTGCTGCTTTTGTAGCGACTGTATTATAAGGGGGGCTTGCTGCTGGGGGAGCCGATGAACCCAGTGTTGCCGAAACGAGAAATGTGGTCTCCGGGGTGGAAGTTTTCATGCACAAGATGATCCGGCGCAAAAGTGGAGTCCTCATTTTACGATCCGACACACCAAGTGTGGAAAAAGTTTGCATACTTTTTAGGGGTCTTTGTGGTTAGATATTATCAGTTTCTTATATCATGTGATTCACTGACCTATATTCTCTGTCATTTGCATATAATAATAATAATAATAATAATAATAATAATAATAATAATAATAATAATAATGCCTGAATAAAGAACCACTCCAATTTATGAAGCAGTAGAAGACAACCGAGCGATGTCTTGATTGATAAGTAGAATGCAGACGATAACAAAGTGACAGCTTTAGGTTTCCGTCTAATTAAGGCAATTTAAATCTATTTAGAATTGTTTTAAGAAGTGTAAAAAGGTATTGTGATGACCTTGATAAGGGACGTTCTTTGCAAAGTGATATTGTTCGTGCATTTAATGTTTAGATCTATATAATAGTCTCATTATCAGTTAGGTTGTAGGATATCAAGAGACCCGTTCAGGTTTTCCGGTTGATTAAATATTTACGGCAGATGATCACTAGACAGTAAATGAAGGCATATATCTTAATAGACAAGTTAGATTTTACCGATGGTTGAATATAAAATTTAAGTAAGCGTGGAAGTCAGTGGTGTGGAAATATGGCAATACTGGAACTGTTTCTCAGTTGGCACTGTTGGACTGTGTACTACGGCCGTGTTCTTACGTCCTCGCTGTTTATTTAATTTGTTTCATGTGTTGTGTTTAATGGATCTCCTGTTGCAGAAGAACTTTTGAGGTGAGTAGTTCAAGATTTTAATGCGTCTATCGGGGTATATGTTATCGACCGGTGTTTCAAGTGACATCTTAGGCCTAGGCTAGATGAAGCCGTTTATTGGAGAGAGTGATAATTATGGCGGCTTGGTTTGAAGAAGTGAATTTAGTTGCCAAATTGCAGAGAGTGACAGACATTTTTGTTCCTGTTGGTGTGGGAGTTATGCCTAATTACGGGGAATTTTTGTGGTATAATGGGAAGTTGGTGCATGTGAGGGTCAGTTGTTTGCTTCAAACCGTAATAGTATTCTGGAGCTGGAATTACGACTTTCCAGATTTACTGTGTTGTTAACGCTTCGGACATTATTAATTTTAGTAATAAATAAAAGTCTCAAAGGTACGGACCTCCTTCAAGTGTTACAGTTATGGGAGACCATTTTCGGGTGAGGGCCAACGTGCGAAATTCATGGAAATAGGCCTATTCTGACCAAACCTAAGCGAGGGCACAGGATTCTTACCAGTTCTAAGGGATGTGTGCCCCTCCTGGACTCCCCACTTAACCTAAAACTATAAATTTAAATAAATAAAAAGGTTGAGACCTAACCTAACCTTGGATGCCAGGTCTACACCATATTGAGTGGTGTCACTTTGAAAACGTCCAATAAACCTTACCTCAGATCTTGCAGATGGTCTGTATTATAGGGATGTTTCGATGAGTAGGCCTAGCCTAGTTTGACTGGTTTGTTGAAGTCTGTATTCCAACCGACTGCTGTTGCTCAAAGAGCTTTTGAGGCAAGTTGTTTTTGGCTAGTTTTTCGTTGTATCTGTCTGGGCACTGTGCTGGCCAGTGTTATAAGCATAGGCCTATGATGAAGCTGGTTAATGGAGAGGGTGATGTGATGGTGTGGTTGAAGAAGTGAAATTAGTAGTCACGTTGCAGAAAGTGATGGTGTTTGCAGTTTATTTTGCTTTTTTTTTTTTTTTTTGAGGGGATGCACGTGTTTGTATCAGGAGATGGCAGAAGAGGATAAGTTGATTGTAATAAATCGAAGCAAGGCTGAAGGGGATAGGCCTGTTTACAGGCCGGCCCTTTGTCAGATATGAGGGTAGATCTAAGCTGGCTGTCCGCGTTGAGCTAGGCTATTGCAGTTGACGTTTTTCTATAGAACTTTACCTGCTGAACAAGAATTTAAAGTAATATTTTGTCGCTCGGCTGTAATTTGGCTATAAATTATCTTAGAACTGGTGTGGTAAAACCCTTTTGAGAATAGCTAAGAACTGGTGTGGTAAAACCCTTTTGAGAATAACTAACAGTAAGGGGGACCTGTTGGGAATTCGGGGGTTTTGGTGGGGTAAATAACTTAGGAAAAGGTTTGGGTGTCATATTGTTTTATTTCCTGTTATATATGTCATTTGGTACACGAAAAACAAGTGTAAAAGGAGGGCGAATAAATGGATAGTGGGGGCTGTTCCAAAGGCACTTTTCATTCATTACTAGTACTACTGATTCTAAGCCTTAACACACATGTGCTAGCTTTCGGTTCACCAATCAGCAGCTGCTGGTTTTCTACATTTAGCGAGAGCTGCAAGAGACTGGCAATTGACGATTTCCTGAGTTATTTTACTTGTTGAACAAGAATTTAAAGTGATTACCTCTTGCCAGAACATACGAGCTTGCCAGGAATCTTTAAAAATGCAGATAAGGTGTGCAGTGCCGTTCTGCCACGGCGATCTATAGAGGCCACCCAAGTTGAAAGTGGAAATGGTAAGGTTTAGTGTCCCGTTTACGAAAGCTTTGAATAGCATGCAGAGGAGCTAGACTGTGGCAGTTGACATTTTTCTTTGTTATTTTACTTGCTTTACAAGAGTTTAAGATAATATTTTGCCAGTCGACTGCTGCTAAACTGTAATTTACCCTTGAGCTGTGTGCAACCCACTGGTACAGACGTGCAGTTTTCAAGGGTCAGTTACATTTTAGTTACAGCTGACCGACAAAATATTATTTTAAATTCTTGTTCAGTAGGTAAAATAACAGGAAAACGTCAATTGCCATAGGCTAGCTCACCGCGGACAGCCGGCTTAGAATTACCGATATGAGAAGTTTGTTCATATGAGGGTAAATTTTTGCTTCAGGCCGTATTCATGTTCTGGAGTTGAAAATACCTTTTTATGTAAGTAACATACCCAGTACTTACATAGCTATAGTTTCCTCTTACACGGCAGCTTGGATTAAAATATTCGCAGGTAACACTTCACAGTTTAGTGCAGGTGACTGGTCCCGCCCATTAATGGGAATACCAGGAACTACAGTAGAGCCCCCGTATTCGCAGACTCACCTATTCCCAAATTTCTCTGCGAATAGGTATTTTTCACTGAGAAATATTCTATTAAAATACTCGGGTAACCAGGTAGTGCTCTAGTTATGATAATTCGCCTTACGATAATTTGATGGGGTAAGCAATTAATACCGATATGACAATATTTAGAAAATATTTTTAAATTTCCTGTAGGCGCAGGCAACAGCGTACAATCAGGCAGCGAGAGAGACCAAATTACAATAGACTGCCTTCTTTTCCTCCATCTCTTTATCCCATCTTTTAGCTAAAAAGGTAAAAGAGAATGTTAAAGGTATTGTTAGTATAACGTTATTGTTAGTAACGTTATACTCTTGCATAAATGCGTGCAGCCATAAACAACTGAACAAGAAACTGTTGTTTTGCTTATAACTGAATCGGATAACAACAGCTGTTTTGCTTGTATTTCAACTATTGTATGATAATAAACAGTCACCATAGTTATAGTACAAATGGCGTTAAGTAGTATAGGACACATTTTTACATTATACCATTATTCAATATGGATAAAAGATCACCAAGGAAATATACTGCTAAATTTAAGCTGCAAGTTGTAGCTGAAGCTGAGAAAACAACGTTCAAGCTGCTAATGACTACAAATTATCGTGCATTGGCAACATGGATGAAACTCGACTGTAATTAAGATTGGAGAGGCAGTATTTTAATCAAAACTACTGGGCATGAAAGAACATGCCCCAAACAGCCAACATCATCAATTAACGAAAAAGTAATTAAATTAATTTCACAACGAGACGTATTTAAGTTATGTTTTGACTTAAAAATACTTTGTATAACAAGAAATAACCTTGCCCCATATAAATTTACACTAACTAGAAGTAAGAAAAGTGCCCTGAACTGAGTTAAATACAGCAAAATGAACGTACCACGTAATTGATTCCCAAACGAATACGTTGATCGCTATGATCGCAATTTACAATACAAAAGCAATATGAGAATATATACAGTATTATTAGATACAGTGAATTAAAGCATAACATTTTAAAAGATACATGGAAAAGATTCATATTCGTTATGTTGATGTTTGTTTAATACGATATTATGTGAATGTAGAGTACAGTATAATGTAAGCTAGGCTACCGTATATGTATACGATATACCATAGTATAGGCTAGGCTAATTCTTGTTTGTTATTCAGTTTCTCTTTGTATTGAATTATCATAAGTCACTCTGCATGAACCTCCAGAATTAGCTGCTATTAATAATTACTATACCGTGTGTGTATAGAGTATAATTTATAGTGTAGGCTAGGCTACCGTATTTGTATACATGGTACTGAATACCCTAGTGTAGGCTAGGCTATGTACGAGATAAGTTTTTTCTACAAACGATGGGTTTTTTGGAATCTAATCCCATTGTAAGTAGGATAATACCTGTATAAGCATTTTTAGAGTTTTTTTTTTTTTTTTTTTTTTTTTTTTTTTTTGAACTATCAAAATAGGCAGTTCTAAAGCCCCGTACACACTATGCATCATGATGCTTGCAGTGTTGAATGGATGTGTTGAAAAACCAGTTTTTCAACTCGAAGCTGCATCATGAACTCGTTGCTGGGCTAGACCGATTTCATGTGTCTGCTTAGTGTTGCAGCAGCAGTCAGAGGGGGAGGATGTCCACTCAGCTTCAGTGCCGATGGCCCACCTGCCACCACCCGCCAAACCTCTTGAATGGACAAGAACCAACACTCTACACTGTTGTATTTTCCAGCTTTAAATTGAGTGTTTGGTGGCTGGGATGTTGAGAAGATTATATATATATATATATATATATATATATATATATATATATATATATATATATATATATATATATATATATATATATATATATATATATATATGAATAACTTTGAATCATGAAAACATGGAACATGATGAATATATTGTTACATGGTCATTTGGCGGATGAGTTTAATTATTCATTACTGTGATTTATAAAGCCTTGCTTTACCTAAGACCCATGTAATTCCATCATTAAGGCTAAAAGTTACTCCCCAAAAGACAGATAATTAATTTCATTAGATTCAGTTGCCATTTGGAACTATGTTACTGAATATTTTGATTTATTCTGGAACAAATAAATAAATAAATCCCATTAATTAACCACATAACCCAACAAAGAAAATTTATTAAAGTGAGGAAATCTACATGAACTAATAGCAGCTCCCCAATTCGTACCCCCTTTGGACACAATAATATTTCCCCCACTTTAGGGTATAATGCAACAGCTGATTCGCCCCAGTAACGCTCTTAGAAGCAGTTCTCTAGTACTTCAAGGCTGTCCCTCCTCCAAACAAAGGTATGACCAGGTTCCAAGGTGTGCCTGACTGTTACTTAATCGTGCCCTCTCACTAAACCTTAGTTACTGCCTGGGGTGTATCTTAAATCGAGAACATTATGTTAATACCATGGAGGATACTTTATGCAGTCTCACTGGGCAACACTAATTGTACGTCATATAATCGACTTTATAAAGGGGACATGGTTTCACTAGGATTCTTTAGCCAGTGACTGAGAAGAGAGAAACTTAAACTTCCACTAAGTTATAAAGACAAGAAAAAAAAAAAAGGAAGCGGGAGGACTACTGCTTGCTCTCTCTGCTCGTGACCGCTGGACTCTCTCTGACCTGGGTCGAATATGCATAGGTGATTTTCTTGTTGTAAACAACCCCCGTTTAATAGCCTGCGGACAGACTGAAAAATGACAAAAACTCGCCAATACACAGTTCAGAGAAAAGTGAGGTTAAAGTATACCCTAACTAAAGGTGGCCCTGGTAAAACCATCCCTGTTGGATAGGTCCCTAAACTAAACTTATAAGCTGCTAAGATGGTTGGTTTTTGAACACAACAACCAGTCAGCTTCCCTCCCTGCTTTCCACAGAGGAAGCTTTTCCTTGGTGCTTTCTTGTCTTTGTTTTTTTTTTTTTTAGTCAAACAGCATAATATTTGTAAGAATATAAATAAAGACAAAATCCACGAAGGAAAGCAAAACAGTGGAGTACTGCAAGGCCTTTTGACATCTTGTCCTTTACTTAGCAGACTGAAGAAATCAAAAAATAATTTTACAAAGAAAGCTCGTATAAATGATGGATGGGGATAACAAAGAAAAAAATATGTACCTGGACTCCAACACAATTGAAGGATTAGTAGAACTGCCAAAACAAGGTTAAATAAGAGGTTTTACATCCTGAAACACTTATATATCTCATTTTAATATGAATTCGGTAGTACTTTAATATAATTTGAATATTTCAGTAGTATCAATTCTGAGCATCTATCTTGGCTTTAATGAGGTTGTGTCTGTCTAGAATGGAGGGGAGAAAACCAGTTTCTCTCTCTCTTTGACTTATGTATTATTTAATCTTAGAGTATTATTATTATTATTGTTATTATTATTATTATTAATAATCTTAGTAATATTTGAAAATTAAATAATTTTTTATCATAAAAAATGTATTTAGTCTTGAAAATAACATCAAAATACACTAATTAGTGAATATTTGCTGACGAAAAAGTCCGCGAATTGCCGAATTTTTCACGAATAATTTATAGCTACGTTCCACAGAAAATCCCGCGAATGGGTGAGTCCGTGAATCATAAGAACGCGATTACGGGGGGTTGACTATTGTTTTTGCTACCTGTCCGACATTTTTGGTACAAACTCATATCTAAACGTCTCTATGACGGGATAGCCGGAGGTAGAGGGTTAAGATACAGATGGCTAAACGTCGGCTATAATGGTTATAGTGCTGTTACATCTTGCTACAATCAACTGTGCCTCCCCAATGCCAAACCACAACAACCCACAATGCACCAGTCATAAACAGAGTTTCAACATGCGCAGTATAATATGCAAGACTTAATACATAACAGTCTCATTATTTGATAGGATTTGAGAGATGTCTGTATGATGGTATCAACCCTTGGAAATAAATCGACGGGGGAAATTTTGTCAGGATCTTATAAATACATTTTCAGTCATCCCAATTTTAACATTCATGAAGTGTAACTTAATAGACAAAATATAAAACTGAGTAAATAATGAAAATACAGAAGCCCGTATGGCGTTAATGAATAAAAAAAAAATTATGTAATTTTGAATTTTAATTTTTAATTTTTTTTGAAATTTTACTTTTATTTTTAATCTTTAACTTTTTTTGTGTGTGTGGAAACAAGCAAACGTATCTATTGTATACAGGTGTTTCAGTGTAAAAGCATGTTCATTATACAGTTTTTTCTTTTAAACTTCATTTTCATTCATTCATCATCACGCGAATGACCTACTTGGTCCCAGTTCTCGGCCTATGGCCTAGACCTGGTATTTCGTCCTAATCTTTCGGGCCAGCCCTATGAGAGCTGATAGTCAGCTCTGTGGTCTGGTTAGACTATCGTAATAATAATAATAATTTCCAAAAATAAAGTCAATTTGATTAAGAGGCCATCCTCCGGGGATTCTGGAGAGAATCTTTGGCTTCTGGTGCTTTCAGCGAATCCCAGAGACCCAGTTTTATAAAGTGGACCCTCTTTTCGGGCGTAATTATAGAGCCCAGAGACCCTGGTTATCCAGGGGGACCTGTTCACGTTCTTCCTGTAGAAGCTTGGGGGAGACATGGTTCCCCTTTTTGGCCAGTGGGCCTTCCACCCGTTTCAAATGGGGTATTTGAAGGATAAACACTTTTATTTATTTATTTATGCATGTCATTTGGTATCACCTTTTATAATAGTTTTCTTGGCTGTGCGACATTTACCAATTTTGTTATTGCAGAAATAATACGAAACAGTTACATTGATTAAAGGTTTAAAGGGCCTGCAGTATAGTTTATGAGAAGGAATGGCTTGAAAATACGGAACCATAATTTATTATTCATAAGAACGAACACATTATTGATTTATGAAACGAAATAGAAAGTCGACATCTTTTATTTCGCCATCAGATTCATCAAAAAGCAAACTTGTAGTTTGCTCGGTTTTCCAGTTAAAATGCTATTTTTCAAAAGCTAACATGGATAATGCATTTGGGTGATCTACATTAACAGTTGGCCTAAGAAATACAGAATAGTATACATTGAGACCTAGAAAGTAGTTTAATGCTACTGCTTAATTAGCCGGCCCTGAAAGTCATCAACTAACGCTGAGTTTTCGTAGATAAGCGCTAATTGTTGTTATCCTAAAAAATATATCCGCTCATAACTAATGATCTTACTTCAAAAGAGAAAGCCATTATCCTAGGCAGATTAATTTATGCATACATGCATTTAGTTGTACGTACGAGCGAGTACTTTATATACAAGTTTTGAATTTGGTGACACATAAAAGGTAAGGTATGGTAGACCTGGGCATTGTTTTGATATAGCGTTTTATTATTATTATTATTATTATTATTATTATTATTATTATTATTATTATTATTATTATTATTATTATTATTATTATTATTCAGAAAAAGTACACTCATTATTTACTTTGTTTTTGCGAATAACGAATAACGACAAAACCTAGCATGGTTTGGGACTAGATCAGGTAGTAATTAATAAAAGGAATTTTTTTAAGTCATGCTTATGTTCAAACAAGTTTCGTAGAAATCTGAAGTGATAACGAATAAGAGACTCGGAATGCTCAACACTTTGAAATGAGTGTAGATATGATGCAACAGGAAATTATATCCCAAGATTAAGAACGGTAAATTGCATAATACCGAGTAGGGTTTCAAAGTAAAATCGTAGTTCTGGCTGTGATAGTAACCTGTATACATAAAAATGTATATATAATGCATATATGAATTCTAGAAACTCTATGAATTAAAAAGTATATTGTTTATTATTTGATTAAGTGATTCAGACGTCTTATGGGAGTTTTTTCTTTTCCAGGCTACCGCCGTTAAAAGTAATCAAGAACCATAATAATCGTCATTTAGAAGATAGGTGAGTTAAGTTCAGACGATTTTTTTTTTTCTGTGTGGAGATCACATTATGATTATTGTGGACAACATTTTATTTGTCTGGGCATACCTCTGATTGATGTCATAGTTTCGAATAGATTTATCGTTTGCTTTGGAAGGGGGATGGGTGGGGAAAGGGATGCAAGAGGGGAGGGGGAGGGAAGGGGAAGGGAGGACACTGCTAAATTAACACTTTATAGTGTGCTGGGGAGGGAGAAGGGTTATATAGAAGATAGATTCTACCGATTCAAAGAGGTTATAAAAATTCTGAAGAGTTTCATACAAATCCTGAGATACTGGGAGAGGTCACTGTAGGGTCACTAGAGGTCACTGCTGACCTACTGATCATGTAAGGTTGTATTGTCACCGGGACTGAGTAACCATGCAAAATTTCAAGTCCATCGGACGAAGGGAACAGGTCGGAAATTGAATTACAAGATTTGACCCAAACAGACAGACACAGACAGACGCAGAAGTCAAGTTAAATAAAAGCATGTAAAATAGCACTGGATGTAGTACACTTTTCTGGGGCTGCTACTCTTCCTAATGCGCTGTACCATGAGTATGAGTTTTCAATCTGTACAAAATAATGATCAATTATTAATCTATGAATTCGGTGTCATATCATTTTGTAACCACTGAAACTTCTTTCCAAGCGTAAATTTCCTGAATTAATATTTTGCCATTTGCTTGTAAGGTTAAGAAAGCAAATTTTCTTGCACGTTAAGGTCAATATTTTAGGTTTTTATGTACTGATGGTTTTTTAAGGGGGAGTGATGTTGTATTTAAATATTTTTTTGATTCTTTGGTACGTTTTTCATACATATTTTCTGTGATAATTCATTCTGCTGACGCTTGTTAGTCACGTTCTTGACGTTGTCTACGAGTGCCATGAATATGCATACACATTATGAGTGATGACCATGATCACCATCATACTTATTAACTGCAGTAAACCAAAATATTCAGTTTACAAATTTTTTAATTTTTTACAGTTTTGTTGCAAAATACCTTTTTAGAGATGACGAATTCAGTTATTTTGCAAATACTTTATTTCTATAATCTGATATATACAGAATTTTCGTATTTTTGGAAACGAAAAGCTCAATGCATTAGATTACCTGCCTAAGTGTAAAGTCAGTTGAATTTTTTTATCCTTTTTTTTCAGGTCCATATCTTCTCAGAGGTAAGGGGTTTTATGCTGCGGTGCTGTTGGATTTGAATTTTCTCAGTTTCTTGTTCTGTTAGTGGTATTCAGGTAACATTTATTCATTTTCCATATTAGCTTTGGAAATAAGGTAAGAGAACTTTAACCCTGATGCTGGGTTACATTCATTTAATTATTGCTTAGCTAAGCAAGCTAACGTTTCTGTATGAAAATGGTTCCCTACATTGACCAATTATAACCATAATTTTTCTACCTTTTACATACGGTGTGTGATTTTCCATGTCTTATTAATGTTTTACTGTGTGGTTGTGTTCAGTGCTGGATTATGTTATTGAGCAAATTGTTATTTTTAAGGTTTTGTAATAGGCATGTTGATGTTACAGTTTTGAGGTATAATTGCACTATTACGCCGTTTTCGAATTTCAGGATGATTTTGGGTCGCTGTAGTCAATTCTGACTCGCTTTAATTGATTTTAACCTAACCTAGCCTAATCTAACCCAAGCCACTCCAACCAAGACCTAACCTAACCTTCCTGAATACGGTGTAATAGGCTCTATATGTATATATACATAAAATGAGTTGACGTGTTTTAATCTGTTTTCATTTAACACTTGTATCTATGTATCTTTTTATATCTATGCTTATGTATATAAACTGTCATTTATTATATCTTATTTGGGGAAGTTAGAAAAATATCCTGTACTCCAACAGCACGTGGTATAAAACTAAGGTTATCCAGAACGTTTTTAGTTATTAATTGTTTGCCTTTGTTCGACTAAAGAATACAAAATGAAAGTTGTCAGGTCAGTGCGCTATTGTTTTAATATCGAATAATGTCCTGACAAAAAAGGATAATACATCGATCCTGCTTAATAATGATACTAAATGACCCATTGCCTTATTTGTAAATACATTTACTCATGAGTAATTACATTTTTTTTAGTATTCCAACATGATTAGATTAGTTTACTATTTTTGTGATTTCTCGGCTGATTTTAGTTTCTAGTAAATTTCTGTTATCATTTAAAATGATTTACTTGCATTTATCAACTTTACTTGTATATTTGTCCTGAAATTGCATTAATTAGAGATTTAATAAACTTAATTATGTTTTTTTGTGATAACACCATGATGAGAATAATTCATTACAGTTTAATAGATTTTTCCAGTTTAATTTCAAAATAACCTTTTAATTTTTTTATAAATAAACTAATTGAGTGGATGCGGTTAGAATTTTACCACTTTATGAAAGACCAGTGAGATTTTAAAAATCATTATTCATCATAAAGATATATAACTTTGCTTTATTTCTTTGAAAAATTTTGTAACGTTCTGGATAACCTCACGTCTTCAGTATCAGCGATAAGGATGCTCAAAAGGTATGGATACTTAATTTGCTCTTCTGTGATTTAAAATTTAACTGTTATTGATGACATTTACCTTTTACAGCTGAAATTTACATGCACATCGAGTGAAAGCATAAAGTCATCAAATTAGATTTGAAGTTGCAACTGTAGCAGTAAATATATTTCTTCCGGTGTTCATTAGTATATTCATAAATCCAAAGCTTTTGGCTTTTTTTTGGCGTTTGTAAATTCAGAAGCCCTTTACGTGCCAGTTTCCGTCGAGTTGGCTTAATTTTTTTCGCCCAAATTCAATTAATCGAAGCTGAAATTCGGCGATAATGAAGTGACGTCGTTTATTTTAGCAAGAACAAGGAGAAATCGACAGACTTCACCACAAGAATCGTCGTCAAGAACTGTCGAAGTCATCTTCCTTTGAAGCATGCAGTTAAGTATCATCCAACTTTTTCATACACGTATCTGGTATAACTGGAACAAAATATACATGCCTATTTGATAAATCTTTCCATTCGAAATTATTAAAAATTTTCTTTTGTCGTATTTAACAGGTAGTTTGAGTGGTGCTCTGTTGTCTGATGTTTGGTTGACTGATGCAGAAAAAATTTAATCTTGCCTAACTTTCTCAAAACAGGTAAGCTAATATATATTTGAGTAGTATATTTTAGATACATTGGTGCAAATTTTACGTCCGTACTGATTGCGTGAATGTTGGTGATTTCTTATGTCTGTAGGTCATGCAAAGAGGTGTTAAAGTTTGCCGTAGGTCAAGCATTATTGATTGCCATGCAGATGTAGGTCAGCAATGATTGATGAAGGCAACATGATTGCTGCCATATTTGTTTAAAATGGATTGTGTATTATGAAAACACTATTTTGATTGTATTAATATATGCATTTTGTAAAATTTTGCATTTCCCCTTTTAGTAAATATTAAGTTTGATTAGTCCTTGTTGGTAATGAGAGTGTAAGTCAGATACTAAGCCATGAAGTCAGCTTTATTCTGTACATTTATAATCCTTGACGAAACAGAGCTATCAAATTACAATAGTCTATTTAGCTGATATCGGTTATTAAGAGTAACAGATGATTCCACTACTGCTGTTGCTTCTTGCTTCTCAGTACAGTGTGGATATTCTTGGGTGGTTATGCTTAGACACAAGTTTAAATTGCCCCAGGATTCTAACGTGCTCCCCCACTTCGGGTTCTCTGGCTGTTTAAGGACAGAATTCCCCTTAGACAATGTGCTGTTCCTTACCATCCACAGTGTGGAAATGATTAAGTAAAAACTGACCTGCCATTAGTTTAAGGTTGCCTGAGGCTTTGTGATGCTGGTGCAAGAAGTCTTGAATCTCAGGCTCACCAGGCTTATGTCTGCTAATGGAGGCACCAGGCCACCTAACCCTCTGCCCCTGGCATAGATGGAATCCTAACATATTTCCTGCGAAAGACATGCTGATATGGTGGGTTAAGGTACTCATGAGCAGGTCATCTTTTACAGTGGAGTACACCTGCCATTGTAGTAGTCCATATGACACTTCCAAAAATGAAGATGTCAGATCCATTGTCAAATACCTAGGCTTTTCCCACTATGTTTTCCTGATGTCCAATAAAGTGCGAGTTTACCCCTCCAGAAGCTTCATTAATGATGCTTAAGAGATTGGATATCAGTTTGTTGGCTTTTCAAACCTTTAAAGAAAGTCTACAAACCATGATAGTTCCATTCAGGGACTATGTGAAAAGAAACAACAAAGTCCAAGTCTTCTCCTCGAAGAAGGCTTCTTATGGATCCTCCTCCAAAGCTGGTGGACATGTTCTTAACTCACCAGGAGCACTGACAGTGTTCGGCTTCAAATTCATGAAGGCCAATTCCACCTTTGTCAAACTGTACAATAATGTGGGGTTGGAGTGACCCCTGCCAAAGTCAGTATCAGTATCCCCTCCTTGGAAAGTGGCAATCTGGAAATCACTTATGGGGACCAAAGACCAAGGCCACCTTGGCTCTTTCATTCCCCACCTGCAGCAATGTCTTGAATGGGACCTTCATAAAAAAATCTCCTTCTGCATCAGTGCTAGCAGTATGTTTGTACACATGTACCTAGTGGTTCTATTACAGTATAAAAGTTGCTAAGGTATTTCCCCAAATTCTGCACCATTTAAGGGCATGTATCCACCATAGAGCTATTATGATGGGAATTTGGGCTCATTCCTGGCATTTCCTGGTACAGCATAATTTCTGTGATGGTAGTAGATGATTGGGCAATTAGAAGCCTTTGGAGGAAGATGACCCATGTCCAGACACCACAGCAAGATTCTTACTGTGTATTACTTCTAGATGCCATAGCAAGACTTCTACAGCTAAATCCAGAAGAGAATGTTTGTCAATAAATCACAGCAAGGTTCCTTCCATTATAGTCTGAAGTTAGACTGCCTTGTCAGCACAATAAAGCTGACCTCTTGTGGATATTCTCCTTTGGAAATGAAACACTGGAATTGAACAATGGCTGCAACATCAACTAAGTGCCAAAGGAGGGCCGATTGGATGTTGATTTGGTGGCAGCAGAGCCATGTTTATGTAGCTAGAATGACTTTTTTTTTTTTTCCCACAGCATTGAGTTATGGGAGCATTAGCAAGGACTCAGTTTCATCCTAGGCTGCCCTTGCTGTTGTGTTTACCAGTGTAGTATTTGGCAGGTCAAGGGCCTGCTGGCCTCATGCAAATATGGACAAAGGGAATTTGGCTATGAGGAACTCTAGAGGATCTTGTACTGAATTCTTGCCTTGCTTATCCAGTTAATGTGCAGTCTTGGGAACAGGGTGTCTGGACATTTCTTCTGCACAGTACTCTGCCTTGTGGTGTTAAGGGATGTGGAATTGTATGTCTGCCCTCAGGAACCAGACAGATGGCTCTGTTGTAAAGAAAGGCAGCTGTCAGAGGCTGATGGCATTTGTATTTGATTGCTCATCCATAGACATACCATCCGTATTTAGTCCATTAATTGCCAGGGTTTTAAGTGAAAATTGTGCTTGGTCTACTCTGCTATTGGAGGATGACTTTCTCACAAGAGAAAATTAAATTGTTATATTTAATGTTAGTGGCTTTTTATGGTGATAGGCATGGCCTTGTGTTTGTTAATCATGTGGGGATACCAAAACCGTTGAAGGATCTACCATTGATGACCTTCAACTCATGAGGAGAGCAGTCTGGGTTAAACAGCATATTTAGTCCATTAGTGGCTTTTTGTAGAGGTGGGCATGGCTGTATTGAGTGTGAATTACCAGGGGTTTGTTTGAAGTCCATGCTGGGACTACTGAGTTAGGGCTCTTATACATGATACTTGGCCAAGTTTTGTTTCGAAGCTTGGTACCGAAACTGTGCTTGGAAACTGCTCTTGTAGACAGATACCCTGAACCACCTACACTTCCTGGGCAGCTACGAGTGAGCTGAATATTTGTGTGCTTCGATACCATACCTCGACACTGATCTGAAGCGTTCACCAAAACCATACTTGCCCATGTATCGTATATAAGAGCCTTCAGTGGAGGTCGACATAAACTCTCAAGGAAAATGAAGGCAGAACTTAAGTATTTTATTTATTCCATTGTGATAACTTTTTTAGTGGTAGGTCATGGCTGTGTTGAGTCTGCTAATTGCCAGGGTGTTTATGTGAATGCCATGCTGGTCTACCAGGTCACTATGAGAGGTCACCACTTTAAGGAAAGGGACACACAGGAGTGTGGGTTAAGATTGTCTTTATTCTCTGAGATTATATCTGAGCATGTAGATGGAAACATAGTGACAGGTAGTTAACCAGCCATGCAACAGAAAGTGAGTAGGAGGTACATCTGTCACATAGCTGAAGTTACATCATGATGGGCTGCCAGATCTGGAGGTTAAACCTGGATTTGACAGTGAAGCTTTGATGCTTTACTGTACGAGTAGGTGAATCATGTCCAATGAGTAGCTAGGAGAACTGACACTGGCCCGGTTTTATTGCGTGTTTTTATTTAGAGGTCGAGGCTTAGGGAATCAGAGGAGTTTCACTGTGATACAAGCTGGGTATTTCCACATAATGTCTGGAAAAGATATGTGTTAATGAGTTATCTTACCCACTTCTATGGTTTCAAATGACGTACTAAAGACCAGAGCCATTGTATGTTCCTCTCATAATATACCATTAGAGAGTGCACACACATACACACTACTTCCACCCATCTGTCACATGATCAGAAGTCACAAATGAACGCATCAGATACCCGCTGTATCCAACTGGAAACCTCTAATGTCAACATAAATGCACCTGCATTGGATGTGCTTTTGGCAGGCCAGCACGTAGTTCATCCAAAGACTTAATTATATATCTATCTATCTATCTATCTATATATATTGTCATAAACTGGGTCCTCGGTGTGGATGGAAATTGGAATAATTTATTATTATAGACTGCCTTCATACCAAGGGGTTCCAAGATTATGAACAAAAAGTAAAACTACTGGAAACTCACCTTAGAATCTTCTTTGATTTACATAAATAATGAAGGTCGCCATTTGGAATTAGAATTCTTTTACAATCAAAAGGGGTTTATTTACAGAGAATGGGGCAAATATGTGAGACTAAAAATGTAACAATTTACAGACACATAAATCACATATGATAGATCAATAATGCAGTAATTTACAGACACAACTATATATGGGGGGCCACCGATACAACAATCCCCGTTGAAACAAGTAACTCTGGTATGCTAAAATGCATCAATTCACAAAGTAATACATTGGAAGGGGTGAATTCCAGGATAATGGCAATTAGTTAATCAAGATGATTTCTGTGTGGGCAACGGATTCTTGCGATCAGGCTGCGACCAGGAATGGTTGCGAATTTTAGATGGCAGTCATTAATGGGTCTTGGCATAGATTTGCGGATTAGACTGGGTAGGATGGCTCCTGGAAGAGAGGTCCAGAGTTAGTACAAACACGGGGGTGGGGGGTTGGGGGAAGGAAATCTCCCATGCTAGTAACTAAACACAATGAATCTCTGCAAAAGGGAGGAATTGATCACTTGAGTTACTTAAATTAATTTGCCCTTAATTTACACTATGGAGGGAATATTTGAATACTTATCACTGAATCATATTAGGTTGATTTCAAAGCAAGTCATGGGGCAGTTTACGGGCTGCTCAAAGTAGGGTGACTTAACAAAGGGACTGCTTTTTAGGAGGAAAATTTAGGTTTGGAGGAATGGAAAAACGAAGGAATTTCAGGGGGAGGAAAGGGAAGGGCTGGCTTACGGACTAATTGCGGTCGACATACCTGGGCCTGCAGATGTGTGCGCTAAACATGAGAGCCTGGGCCGGTTACTGAAGTTAGTTTTCACCAGCGTAAAAGGAGGGACCGCATGTGTATCTCGGTCGGTGGTTCTGCTCAGAGTGGCGTGGTTTCCTGGAAACCAGAGCGCACCTTCCACGGTTGTTTGCTTCAAATCTCAGTCTATGTCAATCTGCAAAGAGTCATACAGCCAGCAAAGGAGTGGAGAAAAAGTAGATCTTAAGATTAAGTACTTAGAGGTAAGTTGCTATCTATCTCACAGCCTGGATGCACCTCCCATTCCCCTAATGGATCGGCCGCTCTTATATCGCGTAATGGGGGTGGGGCTGAGGTGGGGCTTTCCTTACATGAGCTCAAACAGGCGCTAACCATCCTTTCTTAGTTCAAAATACGCTTGGTCTACCTCACCCGCCATGTTTTCTTGGCCCAACAGTCAAATGAAAGGTGAAATTATTCCATGAATAAATTAATTCCTAGCTGTCGGATGAGGGAGAAATCTTAACTATATATATATAATAAATATATTTAATATATATATATATATATATATATATATATATATATATATATATATATATATATATATAATTGTGTGTTATATATATATATATATATATATATATATATATATATATATATATATATATATATATATGTATGTATCTATATATATAGTTAAAGATTTTATTCCTCCCTTGTCTGACAGCTAGGAATTAATTTATTCCAAGAATAATTTCACCTTTCATTTGACTGTTGGGCCAAGAAATATATATATATATATATATATATATATATATATATATATATATATATATATATATATATATATATATATATATATATATATATATATATACATACACA
This sequence comes from Macrobrachium rosenbergii, assembly GCF_040412425.1. Classification (NCBI taxonomy): domain Eukaryota; kingdom Metazoa; phylum Arthropoda; class Malacostraca; order Decapoda; family Palaemonidae; genus Macrobrachium; species Macrobrachium rosenbergii. The sequence goes on along the minus strand of NC_089757.1, from coordinate 5,958,588 downwards.
TACATACATATATATATATATATATATATATATATATATATATATATATATATACATATATATATATATATATATATATATATATATATATATATATATATATATATATATATATATATATATATATATATATATATATATATATATATATATATAATGGTAAACAAAAAGCTCAAGAATACCAGATGTTTAATTATCAAAAGGGTAATAAATAAAGAGATGATCCAGGATAATCCGGGATCACGCCGTCGCTAAAATCAGTGAGACACAGTTGAAAAGAAAGTTACAAGCTTAACAAACAGATCAAGAATACCGGATGGTTCATTGTCAAAAGGCTAACATACAAAGAGATGATGCAGGTCACAAAACTATGACCTTAAATGCTGGAGAGTGTACGGTGCAGTGTGAATGTGTACGCAGGATTCCGTCTGGTGCAGGTCAGGTGCATGTGCGTTTACGTGCAGGATACTGTAATTATGGATTTTTTTATGGTATTCAGTTTTGGCACTCTTTTTATAAAGTTGGTTTAATCGAATACTGATGATCAGAATTCTCCTGCTGTCATTTTCTTAAAGACAGCAGTTCATTTCACACATTGATAGTCATGTATAAGTTCTTGATTGTGAATGGGTAAGTTTTCATCCCTTTTTAAGATCTTTCATTTCCAGGCAATCAGTCGACTTTGTTATTCTTTGTAAATTGCTGGTTTGCCGTATTTTTGTACTTTAACAGCACTTTTTGGATATATTTTTGATTAATGTAATTACTGTAGTGAAAATCATAACAATGCATGCTGATGTGTAATTGTGAGGAAAAACTTAGATGTTTGGTCTCACACTATAGGAATAAAGCTTTGGGCAGGTTATTGTTATGGGATCGTTAAAACCCTTGGGGCAACCTGTTGTTCCTTGTAATTAGGCAAATTAACTCTCGTGTATGAAATAGCCAAGATCCTGAAGAAGACCACCACTCCTTAAATTCCTGAGGAGTACTAGGTGGGTTTTCCAGAAGGGTTCATCGATATTTTGAATACATCTTCAGGCCCAACCATCACATTTTTGAACATGGTTATTGTACCAGTGGGTGAGACCATCGATATCCTCTTAAGGAGAATCTACTATTCAGATGCCATGCCTCTTGACATACCAGAAGATGCCCTTCAATGTTTTCTCCAAATCTGCACCAAGGAGGCTAACGTAGAGGTGGCTGCTTTTGACTGGTATATCACTATGGATTAGTGTCCTATTTGCTATTATGCATGGCGGATGTCGAGGAAAGAACCTTCATTCCTATCCGAAGCCAAAGATGTATTCCCGTTACATAGACAACATCTTCCTTGCTATCGACAGTGAATATAGTGTCGAAGGTCGACTTCCTTTCATGGATGTAAATGTGGAGCAGAAAGAGGTTAAGACAATACAACTTTTACCAAAAGATGATAAATGTGGATGGTTTCTGTGTATATATATATATATATATATATATATATAAATATATATATATATATATATATATATATATATATATATATATATATATATATATATAAATATATATATATATATATATATATATATATATATATACCGAATGTATATATATATACCGGGGAATTATAATTGATAAGTGGTTCGTCATCTTTCGGGCTTGAACCGCCAAACATGAGAACCAGCGACGTTCAGTGATGCCTTAAACCATCAGGTAATCAAGAGAGGTTTAAGTTGATACCGACTCTGCTGTACAGATCCCCGTCAAGCGCAGGTATTTGTGTCGGCATCAACCCCCCATCACCGTGATAGCCGATTGGCGCGTTTGAAACACGTATTTATTTTTATGAATGAATTTTTATCACATCACCGTGAATAATACACAAGCATTAAGCTACAAAAGCTGTTTAATATCCAAAATCCTCTACCTCGTATGTATATATGTATACCACAGGGGAATTATAAGTGGTTAATCATAACTTCGCTTGGTGGGGATCTGTACAGCAGAGTTGGTATTAACTTATACCTCTCTTGATAGCCGGATGATGTATGGCATGAGATAGTAGATCTGAATGGAAGATTATCTTCATGAGTTTTGGGAAGGCCATAAAAGTAAGGCAGTTTCGAGCTTTCAGATATAAAATTTCTTAAGTTGTTAGCCGGCCTCCTTTCCCCATTCTTAAGCACATTTTCTCCCAGTCACAATAAACATTCTCAAGATTTCTGTGACAAATTCAAAGAAGCACATATACCACTTCACAACACAAACTTTTGAGTGTAGATGTAGATTCCCTCTTCAGAAAAGTGAGAGAAAAATTAGCCCCCTATTCAGATCATTTCCCACTAGACCTAGATAAAATGATGAAGTTAGTTGAATTATGTGTATCAAACATCTTTTCATTTTGGGGGTCATTCTGTAAAAAATTAGGGCTCAGCATGGGCAGCCCTTTAAGTCCTGTTTTAGCCAATCTATACATGGAATATTTTGAGACTGTAATAATAAATGCAATAAAACCTAAAGACATGCTGTAGATGAGATCTGAAGATGATTCCCTAACATTTTGGATAATAGGTGGGGTAATTTCAACGAATTTCTTTCAAAATTAAATGCAATAGTGTCCAGCATCAAATTTGAAGTTGAATGGGAAACAGAAAACAAACTTTCTTTTCTTGATGTTTAAATTATTAGAATACAGATTTACTGTATACAGAAAATCAGCATTTTCACTTTTCATACATTCACTATTTTAGTTATCATGACATTTCTATCAAGATTGGCGTAGCCAGCAACTTATTCTTAAGAGCCTTGTGGATATGCTCCCCAGATTTCTTGGAAAAGGAAATTGAACTAATTCGTAAGCAGCTGTCATCTTTAAAGCACCCTGACCATATAATTGAGAAAGTGAGCCATAAAGATAACATAATCTTCGACTGTCCCCCTCAAAATAAGACTAGAGAGATGCCCAACAATAAAATCAAAATCCCACGCCTGGACAGGATTAAGACGTTGACACAGGCACTTGGAAACTCTACCCCATTTGCTTTTACCTACCCAAATACCTTAGCCAAATTCCTGATTAATGTCCACCAAAGACACAGGGGTATATGAAATTCCTTGCCTCGACTGTGACCAATCCTACATTGGTTTTACAGGTAAATCACTCCCCCAGAGATTAATACAACTTAAACGTTCCGTAAAGTATGGCCAACAGAGCTCAGCTATTTTTAACCACTTAACCATAATCACAGAATAAACTGGAATTTGTCACATGTAAATTTAAAGCAGCAATTGTCGGTTAAAAAGCCAGATGGTTGAATCAGTATTGATTTAAACAAAGAAATACAATGAACCTCTCTAAAGGAGCTTGGGACTCAGATAACAGTATATATAAAATCTTCCTCCAACCAGCGATTAAGAAGATTAAGGAGATTTTGTCAGCTGGAGTGACGTAACAGCTGACCTCTGGATCTCTTGGTGTAAATACTGCTTTTCTGTAACTTACTTTCATTTATTACCTGCCTGTAGAGGGAGACAGTTGTTCTCTGAAATATATAGCGTTAACTTTCCACATTTTGGTATTTTTATGGGTTCCTTTTATTAGGTATGTATACTGTACATTATATAGTATATATATATATATATATATATATATATATATATATATATATATATATATATATATATATATATATATATATATATATATATATATATATATATATATATATATATATATATATATATATATATATTTTCGGTTTTTGGGATCGCATGAAAGGGCTACCAATCGACCCACATAGGTCATAAAAGAAATTGGAACCTAAGTACTTTTGTACCAGAGGTTTTTCCTGGTATACCAGCAGATTTTACCCAACTTCCCGAGCCACCAGTGAGTTAGTGGGTAGCATTTGTTTCAGATTCCCATTTAATCTTGAATATTATGAAGCTAATGAACAAATGAGCATGTGCTTCATAGAAATAAATTTCTGACTCACGTTGGGAGTTCATTAGTACCATCATATTCATGGTGAATGGATGATTTAAATGAATTGCTACTAATTAATGCATGGGTGGGTCTGGAAAGTGGGTTAAATTGGCTATTACGTTAGTTGTTAGTCTGCCCAGAAAAAAATGCCGTGGCCTATCATTTGAGAGACTGGGGTTCAATCCTGATGTGAATCAGAAATTGGTTTGTGTGAAAAATGTGCTCTTATGTTCATTAGTGCCATCATATTCACACTGAAGGGGTAATAAGAATGAAATGCTACCAGTTGAATCAGTGGTGGGTCAAGAAGTTGAGTAAAATTTGCTGTTAAGTGGCAGCCTGAGCAGGGAAAAGCTCAGATGCAGAAGTACTTAGGTTCCAACGTTTATGACCTGTGTTGGCCAAATGGTACCACCGTGGACTTGAATTTGAGAGACTGGGGCTCGATCACAATGTGAGTCTGAAATTGATTTAAGCGAAACGTGCTCATTTTTTCATTAATTCCATCATATTGATGCTAAAGGGGTAATTTGAGTGAAATCTTATCAACTAACTCACTGGTGGCGCGGGAAGCTGGGTAAAATTGGCTAGCACGTTTGGCGGTAGGCTGCTTAAGAAAAACCTCTGGTACAGAAGTACTTAGGTTCCATCTGTTATGACCTGTGTGGGTCAGTTTGCAGCACTATGGCCTTTCATTTGAGAGACTATATATATATATATATATATATATATATATATATATATATATATATATATATATATATATATATATATATATATATATATATATATATATATATATATATATATATATATATATATATATATATATATATATATATATAT
>NC_089757.1:5931269-5943769 GCF_040412425.1 Macrobrachium rosenbergii | reverse complement strand
TGTTGGTGAGTTCAAGCTTAGCAATACAGTGCCTTTTCCAAAGAATGGCATAATTGTAGACATCAGTAACTACAGGCCAATTTCTATTCTTTCTGTGACCACCAGTAAGGAAGAAGCAGACAGGAAATTGGAGTTGTGGAGAAGTGCATTGGAGGACAGAGGCCTAAAGATAAGCAGAGCAAAAACTGAATATATGTGGATGAATGGAGGAGACCAGAGGGAAGCATCAACTTAGAGCAGGCAGAAGTAAAAGAGCTACATCCTTTAAGTACCGTGGGTCGTGTGTCACTGATTGTGGAGGGATGGAGGAGGAAGTGAATCACAGAATACAATCAGTTTGGTGCAATTGGAGGAAAACATCAGGTGTGTTATGTGACAAAAGATTTAATGTAAAGATGAAGGGAAAAATGTACAAGAGCATTGTCAGACCTGCGTTGATGTATAGTTGTGAAACATGGGCCATGAAGAAAGCACAAGAGAGAAAGATGGAAGTGGCAGAAATGGGAATGTGGCGTTGGATGTGCGGAGTGACAAGAAGAGACAGGATAAGGAATGACTTCATAAGAGGGACGGTGAAAGTTACAGAAATATCAAAGAAGCTGCAGCATAGACGATTACAATGGTTTGGACATGTTATGAGAAGAGAGGAGGATTCTGTATGTAAAAGAACCATGAATATGGAAGTGCCTGGAACAAGGAGGAGAGGTAGACCAAGAATGAGATGGAGAGACACAGTTAACAGGGACATGCAGGAGAAGAACGTGAGTGTGGTAATGGTGCATGATCGCAGAAGATGAAGACTAATAACAAACAGCGACCCCATATAAAGATGGGAAAAGCTGAAGATAAAAGAAGAAGATATATACAGTATATATATACATACATATATTTATGTATATATATATATATATATATATATATATATATATATATATATATATTTCATTTTAGTATTGTTTATATATATATGTATATATATATATATATATATATATATATATATATATATATATATATATATATATATATATATGTATATATATATATATAATTTGGAGTCTATTTTTTAAATATTAAAAGTTACAACATGTTGTATTTCACTATTTCACGTCACTAACATTTGTGTAACATTAAAAAATTACTTCTGCAGTGGAATCCGATTAAAAAGTTTTATAACTTCAATAAAGAAAAGTGAATTATAAAGATGCGAGCAATCTCTCCTCGCCTCGTTCTTGAATATAATCAAATGATTTCTCTGCAGCCAACAATCATCATAACTCGATTTCTCCGAAGATGTGGGAGTAATTCCTGAATCGAGTTATTGCCCGAAATGTAGCAGTCAAGACTTTAGTCGAGATATTGCTCTTTATTCATCAGATTCCAATGAAAGGGAAGCAGAGCTTTATTACAGAGGGGAGCGTGGAGATAGAGGGCGAGGGGAAGTGTTGTCAAAGCATATTAGTCAAGGCAGTTGTCAGTTTTCCACGGCAAAGTCGCTCTCCTTTGTATTGTGTGATCAGACTAATGAATTTAGGTAATTCAGTAATTAACAGGCAAGGAACAATTTGGGGCAACTTCCTCTCGCCGCCGGGTGCTGTGGTTAAGGTCAATTGATTTTGCGTCGTGACACAGAGCATCCTCTGCTTTCCCCTCACGCAGCTTTCCTAAACCATTTCAAATTTACGACAGCCAGAATCAACCTAGCCTGAGAAACACTGACTACGGTGGGTGATATTGACTATGGCTTTTTAGGCTCCTGTATTTTAGCTGAATTGAGTTTTGACCGAAACTCGGTGATTTATAAATGAAGTTGACGTATTCATATGCTGCAGATAAAAATGAATTTTTTACCTGTCCTGCCGGTGTCATTAAATTTAAAGATGAGGTAGAATGACATATACATATACAGAATCATTCATACTTAAAACAGTTTTATGACTGAGGCTTAATAGATGTTAAAATATAAAAAACGGTTTCATAACATCAGAGGTCATCTGTATTGACACATTCTCAACCAAGATAACATTCTCCATAGTATCAAATCACTAGATCAGATTTATATTGGCTGCACAGAATCATTAAAACCTTAAATTCACCTTGTACAAGCGAGGCTCCACGATCCTATAATACAGGTCTTTTAGGTCTTGGTACAGATACTGTTTGGAATGTACAACCGATTGGATCGATGTTCCATGCCAAGCGGTCTTCACTTTTTCTTGAATCATGAAACCAGCCTCTTTACAAGAAGTTCTTGAGCAACCTATTTGTTCGGGACCGGACTTGTCGTTCTCAACACCATTCTTACTAATATAACGCAATGTGTAACCATATATTTTTCCATGTGTGTAACAGCGGTTGAACTACTGTCCCCTATGTATCTTCAGTGGTCCCTGTATAAATAAGCAGAATGAATGTGCCATGGCAGGGCCACGGGCCGGGTAGGAGACGTTCGTAGGGTTTCAGAGATTTTCATCTCGGCTTTTGATCAGAGTTCGTCAAGTTTTACTCATCTATTTTGCACTTGTTCATTTATTTCAGCAAACGAAATGTTTATTTCAATTTAGGATAATTATAATAGAAATGTTCTAGTTCGATAACCCATTCAGGTTCTATGTTTCTCTTACGCCTTGCCTTGCCTTGCCTTTTAGTGAGAAAATGAAAAGGTACCATAATTATTCCGACTGAATAATACAGTTGGCTCTTCCGTTTTACTTGGTTTTCGGTTGGTATACTAATATGAATTAACCAAAGAGAAATTGCATAATCAAGAAAGGTATTGCAATAATATAGAGATATATTCAGAGAGAGAGAGAGAGAGAGAGAGAGAGAGAGAGAGAGAGAGAGAGAGAGAGAGAGAGAGAGAGAGAGAGGTGGCTATTCTATGTGAGTAGTCAGTGTATTATCCAGTCACTTATCTCTTTATTTTCATAAAACTACCAAAGACCCTCAAAGGTTATGGAACTCATCGCCCGTCATTCTCTAGGGAGGATGTCAGCCATATTGGTGGAAGCTGTTACCCTCGTAATCAGATTAAAAAAATGGGGAGTAGCTAGAACCAATCTACACCATTTTCAAGAAATATGAGATTATTTAATGAAAGAATGAAGAGCAATTCATTATCATTGCCTCCACCGCCCGCTTGACGAGCAGGGTCCTTTGTTTAATTCCACCAATCATAATTTTTGTGTACTTTATCCTCCACAAATCTCCATTCATCTCCAGCCTCCTTTCTCATAATTGACATCCAAGGAATTCTGGGTGTTCCAACTTTCTGGTGCCCAAAGCAGCCCAGGTGACACTTAACAAGCACTATTCTCCTGGAGATTATACAAAAAGTACATGTCCAAGCCATAAAAATAGTTATATGCTCTACTCCGCCGTGACTACGACTTACTGTAGTTGACTAAATACAAAGTACCCAGCTTACTGCTAGGTTAGAAGAGGCTCAATTGAATTTTAGGAAAAGCCGACTAAATTCTTCTGTCCTGCTCAAGAACTGAACCTGTCTGGGCTCTCTCGTTGCTGAGATGGTCATGCTAACCTTTTCTTACATTATGTAGCAATGAATAGAACTTTGAATGGTGAAAGATTTGAAGAGGTTGACTGAGGTAGTAAGAACGATTTTGTTTCAGTCGTCGTGCAGTCATGGGGATGATATTCAGACCTATATCGTAAAGCAAACTATATTTTAAAGTATATTTAAAAATATGTCGAGTGAGAAAAAAGGTATGGAAAAAAGTATGTGAATACACCGCTGAGCATTCAGTCACTATATATAATTTATTTATATATTTTTGTGTGTAGGTGTTAGCTTCGTTAAAGTAGATATATATATATATATATATATATATATATATATATATATATATATATGTATACATGTATACATATACATTTATACATATATATACATGTGTACCTATATATATTTATACATACATATACAGTATATATAGAGTATGTTTAGTTATCTTCTAGAGTTTTAGAAGTAAAACAAGGTACCCGTGAAAACTTTAGATCGTGTTCATTGACAGCAAGTCGCTTGAGTGTAATCTTGTTATGCCCATGTCAGAGTAGTTGCCCATGTTAATATCCTTTTTGCAACAGTGAGCGCACGTATGAAGGTCGTTGGGAGTCGTCCTAATGGTGCATCTGAGTGTCTCTTGCCCAAAAATTCTCGTTTCCGATGCATGAGAACAATAACAGCGTGAATTCAGCCGCACACGTAATGGAACATTAATGATAATCCGACCTAAAGCTTCAGATTAGCATAGGGCTTTCGTTTGTTGTCCTGCGAGATGAAAAGACAGATTTTTGTAAATATATAGGCGATTATTAAAGGAATAGCATGGTTGCTGTGTCCTATTTTTCATATAAATCACCTATAAGCTGTTGACCTTGAAAGCGGATTGGATCAAGAGAAAAAAAAAGGCTATAGTTTCACAGAAATTAATACTCTAACTGCTAAATAATGTTATTCATCACTGGCATAATCATTAAATTTATTTAGCAGATCAGTATTAATTTGTCAGAGACTATAACTTTTTTTTTTCTCTTGATCCAATCCGCTTTTAAGGTCAACTGCTTATAGGTGATAGGTGATTTATATACAAAGAGAATGCGGGTAGCGTAGGGGTAAACGGCTTTGTGTGTTTGTGTGTATGGGGTTCAGTGTGCTACATAACAATGAGCCTTTTGTTTATGTGTATGAGAAGACTTATGTTGAAACTTCCTGACATTTGTTGTATATATATATGTATGTATGTAATATATATATATATATATATATATATATATATATATATATATATATATATATATATATATATATATATATATATATATATATATATATAAACACATCCCCTCACGAAAAGTATGAATCCTAACATAAGAAATTAGATTTGAATACTAATAAGCATAGACGCACCTTAGGTGCTGAAATCCTTCCAGGGTAATACCGTATACAAAACAACATCCTGGTTAGAAAAATAATTCAAAACTTCACAGAATTGCAAACACCTTTTTGAAAGTTATCTTCCAGATGACTACTTGGAAAAAACGGGAAACCGGGCATTGCATTTACAGTAGTATACGCAGACACGGAGTACGTAGATAAAAGAGAACTTTATACATAGACAAAGTAACTGGGAATGAATCCCCGGCTGTGACCACATTATACATCAGTCATCTATAGAAAGTGTGTCTGGAATGCCTTTGCCTTTTTGTATGCTTAACGACTATATTATAGTCTTGCAGATATAAACTCCACTGAGTTAACCTTTTTATTCTTAATATTAAACTCCTTTATAAAAGTAGTTGGATTATGGTCTGAGTATACAATTAGAAAACCTCTGTTAGACGTTGCAGTGGTGAAATCAAGGCTAATGCTTACTTCCTTCTCAATGACGGACTGATTCCTTTGACATTTACTTCTTTGACTAATAAGCACCTGGGTACTCAATACCATTCTCTTCTTGTGTAAGTACTGTACTGCACCATTTCCAATTTCAGAAGACACTGTCGCTAATTAAAATGGTAAATTGAAATCTATAGCCTAGAGAATGGGGTAAGAGGCTGATAGATATTTAAGTTTTTTAAAAGTTTTTTTAAAAGATTTTTGGTATGCATTATCCCATTCAAGTTTCTTTTCCTTTTTAAGAAGGTCTGATAAATGGGGAGAAATAATTGAAACTTTTGCCCCAAACCTAAGAATTGCATAATATTCTCTTTAGACTTGGGTACATGAAACTCCTAAACAGCTTTTACATTACTTTGTGTTGGTTTTACTTCCCCATTCCAACTTCATGTAATAATTCTTGTTGTTTCAAGTGTTCCTCCCAGGAACCTGAAAAAATAACATCATATATATATATAGAATGCACCTGGGAACTTTTGCTATTACCGTATTCATTAAATTCTGGAAAGTTGCTGCTGCATTCTCCACGCCGAAAGGATTGACATTGCATTCATGTAAACCATCAGCAGTAACAACAGCTGACATCGCCACAGCTCTCTGTTAAAGGATACTTGCCACTAGCATTTCATGAGATCAGTTTTACTTATGAATGCTGACTTCCCTATCTGATCTATACAGTCTCCAATTCTAGGTATAGGATAGCTATTATCAACAGTTATCTCATTCAGCTTATGATAGTCATAAACAGTCTTTCTTTACCATTACCTTTACTCACCAAAACTACTGGTAAACCCCAGGGACTTGTGCTGGGCGTTATCAGATCATTAGCCAAAATTTAATGTTTTTTTTTTTTTTTTTTTTTTTGGGACTTAGACGATATGGTTACTGCTTAACTGGCTTACCATCACCTACCTCAACATCATGAGTAACCAATATCATTCTACCTGCTGAATCTTTAAATATATTTGGAAATTTTGCCCTAACTTTAGTTAACTCACGAACCTGTTTCTCGTCGAGATGATTTAAGAGTTTATCTAGACTATTCATTATTTCTGATTTTTTCTTGGGCCGTTTAAACTTTCTATCAACCTCACACTCTACTTCCCCATCATTAGAATTTAACAAAATAACACTCTCTTTGCTATAGTATGGCTTAAGGCAGTTTACATGACATACAGTTTTCCTCTCTGGCAACTGGACACTGTAATTATAATCACACAATTTCCTCACCACCACATATGGACCTTCAGACTTTGCTCGTAATTTATGACCTAGAGGTTATACTAACACAGGTACTTGTCCCTCCTCAAAAGACCTACATTTTGTTCTCACATCATAAAGCAACTTCATGTTCTTGTGATATTTGGACAGACATTCCTTAGCAAACTCCCATGCATCAGATAATTTACCTTGAGACTTATCTTGGTACTTAGCGATATCATGAATAGTTTCCTTCCCACTTTCCCATTGTTCCCTTAGCAACTGGAGTGGACCCAGCACATGATGTGAAAAAGCAATTCCAACGGCGTCGGACCTATGGCTTCATTGTGAGAAGACCTTATGGCAAACATTACATTGGAGAGATATGGCAAACATTACATTGGAGAGATACTCTTCCCATTTCCTAGTTTCTTTTAAACAAAATTTTCTTAATATTCTTTTCAGTGCTTGATGAAATCGTTCAACTATACCTTAGCTGTGGGGATAATAAGCAGTAGAAGTCAGATGAATAATACCCCAGTTACTAAACTGTTGCTGCATTTGTTTTGAAAGGAAATTTGTTTCTCTATCACTGCGAATGGTCTTAGGCAAATTGAATCTTGAGAAAAAAGTTTATAAGATGTTTCATTATAACAGGAACCTTCGTGCTTTTAATGGGAATAGCTTCAGGATACCTGTAGTCCTATCAATTAAAGTTAACAAATATTCGGAACCTTGTGGTGACTTGGGTGAAGGACCAACAATATCCATAACTATGGATTCAAAAGGCTCACCCACTAATGGAATAGGCTGCATTGGGGCTTTTGGTATTCTCTGACTGGGTTTCCCAACCAGCTGACATCCATGGAATGATTTACAAAACTCAACATCCTTTTTAACATGAGGCCAGATAAGTTTCTCAGTACTCTTTTCATCGTTATGCTCGCCCTCATGCCCGGAACTTAGATCAACATGAGCCTTCTTAAATATTCGGCATGAAAACTTGCTTATTTTCCGCTGATTCTCCTGCTGAAGCTCTAATTGGCACAGATTTCTTTTACAGAATTTCGTCTTCCATGACATAATGTCTTTTAATAGCCTATTCCTTCTTCCAGTCCCAGCAAATCTTATTAAGCTCAGGATCATCTTTTTGAAGCTTAATCAGCTCATGACAAGACCAATTGGTAGAGTTGCCTCATCTCTCTCAGAATTATTTTTTCATTTTTAATGGGAGTATTCTCACCAGTTAAGAGGGCCAGGATCATACACTGGATCTTCTACTATCCCATTCATACCACTGGGACCCGCTGTACCAGTCGTATCCAACTTACTCTTCATAAACCTGTCTTCTGACTGCATTTGCTCAGGAAGACAAAACAGTACTGGTTCAGCACGCACCTTTCCCGCTGCCAAATCATTTGCAAGAAGAAATTCAACCCCTTCTAAAGGAATACTATCGATCACAGCCACTTTAAAATTATAATTACATGGAACAATGGCAGAGCTCAAATAAACATATGCCACAGGTTAAGTCACTCTTCCCTGTAAACCATTTATAACTCGCAGCTCCCCATTAACATAAGGAGCCTCCTTTGGTAAGGAACTTATCAATACCAGCGACTGTGATGCACCTGTATCTCTTACCATGTGCCTCAACGGCAGCTGGTTTTCCACCTGACAAAAATCATTTAAAGCTATCACAGGTATGGAAACAGATAGAAGGAATCACTGAAAACATCATGGAGCTAAAAATATCAGAAAGAGCAAGCAGAAGTAGATTAATAGTGCCCAAAACTGTACCAGGAAAACTAAGGAAAGCACACAGGACATTAATCCACTACACACCAGCATCGATAATGCAGAGTCTATTCATTGCGTTACCAGCTCATCTGAGAAACATATCAGGAGTGAGCGTAGATGTGTTTAAGAATAAGCTCGACAAATATCTAAGATGCATCCCAGACCATCCAAGATTGGAAGATGCAAAATATACCGGAAGATGCATTAGCAATTCTCTGGTAGACATCAGAGGTGCCTCTCACTGAGGGACCTGGGGCAACCCGAACGAACTGTAAGAAATGTAAGAAGAAACCACCCATGTCATCAGAACTACAAGTGTTCATATTTACTCCATCCTTACTGACGTGACTTAATAACACCCTAGGTTTGAAGGAACATTTAGTTCTTACCTGGCCTTTCCTACCACACTTATAGCATGTTGAATTCGTCTAGCCACCCGTCTTCTTTGGTGATCCTGGCTGAACGTCTTTATATTTATACTCAGATTTGATTACCCCTGAACTTTCACCTCTCCCCACTGTTTTCTTGGGACTTATCTGTTTTAAAAAGGACCCACTACTACTTGTGAAACTTTTGTGTGCTAAAACAAACTCATCTGACATTCGAGCTGCCATGTCTAATGTATCGGCATCGTGTTCAAGAAAAGTTAAAACCCCAACTGTTGTCTTATTAGGCATAAACTAATAATGAATTATTAATATTTATTTAATATTCATTTAATAATTACAACCACCCCAAAATAATAACAGTAAGAATACTGTTGAAGTGCATTTATACACTTCAGAGGTCTCGAAGTCGTCGCTGAGATGGAGTATCAAAGTATTTTCATATCTCATGAATAGTGGTTTCGCTAGGTTGGGGTTTGTCTCTAAACAACCTCGATAGAGAAAGTCAGTCTTCGAAAAGAAATACAGTACTAAGAAGGGTTTGCAAGTAACCTTACCCTTCCTCTGTGGCCGCTTGTTTATTTTTTATCTTGGCAACGAGGGAAAATTCGTTTCTCTGCGGAACTGAAACACAGTAAGTTTATTTGAAAGAATTTCAAATGAAAGTTTCGAAAGTTCAGAGTCTTGGAAGGGAACATTTCTGAGAATGGTTTCATGTTTCGGATGTTTCCTTGGAGTATCAGAACTTTATGAAAAGCTTTTGTTCTTCCATTAAATAGCACAAGACATTGATCAGAATAATATGTTCATGTAAGAATGAGCATTATAAATTTCCACTCAATTTTATTAAAACATTTCGTTTATGGTAAGACTAAGCGCAAAAACAAAATATTAGTTTCTTTTTCGCTTTGGGAAAGCAAGTATTCCTTTTACGACGAAAAAGGAACGGAGGAAAGTTTTCAAACCAAGTTTTGACAAAATGGAGTAGAGAAAGAAAAAATTGCCAAAATGTTAACACCTTTCAGTGGTCCCTGTTCCCAAGTGACCAGAGAATTGCAGTGTGCAAAGGTGGAAAAAATTTCGGCTTTTTCTCTACCAACTTGGTTGAGGGGAAGGACAGGGAGAGAGCGTGCTCCCCATTTTCATGGGCATTAGCCTTTTAAGCCTTTATATTTAAGCGAACAATCATCTACCGTGTATTCGCGCCATTCTTTCATGACGGGCAAAAGAAAACCAGGTTCTGCTACAGTGAATAAAGTTGAGAGTGCCAATTATATTATATATATATATATATATATATATATATATATATATATATATATATATATATATATATATATATATATATATATATATATATATATATATATATATATATATACACATGTATATATATAAAGTTGAGAGTACCACACAATTTTATATATATATATATATATATATATATATATATATATATATATATATATGTGTGTGTGTATGTATGTATGTATATTATATATATGTATATATGTATATATACATATACATATATATATATATATATATATATATATATATATATATATATATATATATATATATATATATATATATATATATATATAAAGCCATCGGCGTTAAATCATTTTTATTCCGTCAACAAGATATGGTATTCCATCCATTGTCTTGTTAAATAAAAGGACCAAACGCTCTTGATAAAGTTCCGATATTCCTTGGTCCGAAACATAATTTCATTTTTAGACATGTACCCTTTCACAAAACGCAGCTTTAGAAACCTTTAGTTGAAATGTTTTCACATACACTTAGTGTAATACTTCCACGGAAAAACGAATTTTCCCCGGTGCTATTGATAAAAAAATATTAACAAGCTGCAGAGGAAGGGTTGCTTCCAAACACCCAATAGTGCGGGATTTCTGTAGGAGGACTGACTTTCTCAGTAGATGCTCGGTTTCAAGGGAAATTCCGAAGAAGAGGAACAAGTTTTCAGTAGGTGCGGGAACACATATATACTCCGTATCAGCGCTATATTGCAAACTGAATAGTAGTTATCACTGTTCATTCCTCTGCGATGTATAAATGCATCGTAATGGGAAAAATAAAGTTGCTGACTTACTGTCTGTATACGACTGTATATACCAATTAGAAACATGGTCGTGCACTCAAACAACGTGAAACGCTCGCGGTTTTGTGTGCGTGATTTTTAATGACTACAAATGAACGGTAAAAAGAGGACGTCAAGTTGTTTTAGGGTTTAAAGGATTTATAATGCTGTATATAATGGTATAAATATTAGAAGGCATGGTAAAAGATAAATTCTAGAAATCGATTAAATCGCAGTGCGAAACATCTGAATTCATGCCAAGTCCAAAGAAGAAATGTTTTGTCATCTGTTATGAAAATTAATATCTCATCCTAACATATTGTAATAATTAACACCTGTATTTAACGATTATAACTCAAACACTTCATAAGCTTTGTAAACTTTAAGTGCTCCTGGAAAAAACTATTTTTCTTATATTTTGACTTTGCATACCGAATAACTCATAACCTCATCAGTTGCAACGCAGGTGGAAATACAGTGGTAACTTCGCTGTGACATCAAATATTCCATATGTCCTTCTGTTTTTTTGGTAATAAAACTTGTCTCAGTGAACTTTCGAAATCTGGAAGACTCTGTTTCGTTAGCATCTTTTCAAGTGGAAAAATAAAGATGAAAAATTTGCAATGTAGAGAAATGTCTCCTCCTGTCGAGGATAAAATCAGACGAATCAAATTTACAACATCGTCAAATTTTGTCAAAGTTAAGCAAATCCGTAACCTCCACAAAGTGTTTTATTATGAAACTTTTTGTCAATATCGTATGCGTCACAGGAGCAGGCTCTGCTGTCATAAAAATCATAAAAACGTGTGGAAAACAATTAGGACGGAGTATGCACAAGGAGATAAAGAAAAAATTGTTCAAGCAGAATCTTACAAATAACAAATGAAAGTAACGTTCAGTACATACTCTCCGAGTTGAAATTTACTGACGGACTAAAATGAGACAAATGAGACAACCGGGAGGTTGAATTATATTTGGAAATGATATAGTTGAAATTACATGCAAATATAAAATTATGAATTAGTAAAATGTGCACTGCTAAACGGGCTTGATCGATGGTATGACTAATTATATCTGAATGATTTGTTTCCATTTAAAAATTTAATTTTTAAGGAGAATGTTAGAGTCAGATGGCAGGATAGATTCGGATATAATACCCCAAGGGAAATTATGGGCGTACCATATGTCGATATGATAGTGATGAAAAGTAGATGGAAATGACGTGAAAGTCTCTTTTCACAACCCCATGGATATTATATATATATATATATATATATATATATATATATATATATATATATATATATATATATATATATATATATATATATATATATATATATATATGTTGCCTCCTTACTTTTTTGTTTTCTTTGCACTCTGTAGGAGTTGACGTCTGACTCGGTGTCTTCGAGATCGTCAGTCAGGTTTGGGATAGCAGCGAGTCAGGTTCTTGACAGCATACCAGCAGCTTGTTCGAGTATTTTGGAACTGCAGGTATTCGCTACCTGTGGCCCTCTGCAGTTGGAGGATGACGTTGATGGCTGAACCGCGTCCATCAGGGGAGCAGTGTTGTTCCTGTTTGACAGCA
>NC_089757.1:5906269-5921269 GCF_040412425.1 Macrobrachium rosenbergii | reverse complement strand
GTAAACGTTGTTAATCAGTCAGGCTTTAGAATGAGATTTAATCATCATGAAAAATAAATTTGCTTCTCCAAAAATGTATTACTTGATGAAAATTATGTCTTTAGCATAATCTTTTAAAAATTTTCATTGCCGCATAAAATCATGGTATGCTTGCGTCAGAAACGTGTTTCAAGTAGAAAACAAATCCACTCGGTAATCCCAGTGATTTGATAAGCCACTGGAAATGAAATCCAGAACTGTTGAAAGGGCTGAATTATAGCCTCTGGTCTCGGAATTATCAGCCGGAAGCGGTCCATTTGGAAGAAGAAAGAGAGGTCGTAAGTCGTCTTCCTCTGCGTTTACTCATTGCGCGGGGCGATTCTTTTTCTGAGCTTTATTAAATAGATAGAACCAGAAATATAGGTATCCTCAGTATGGGAGCAGAGGTACTGAAGCACATTTTCTGCAAAAGTTTCTGGTTGATATTCAAAGGTTTTTGAAAGTCCTGATTCATTTAGTATCTATTTTCCATTGTTATGGCCATAGTTGGCAAAATAATGTATGATTCAAGGGCTTAGATGCAAAGTATCGCGAATCATAAGGTATGTATTACTCCTGCAGCTATAATTTTACGTTTTATTTTTATTCCGAGAACTCGGCATCCATTGTTAAAAAATTGGACGTGTCAGTTTTTTTTTTTTTTACCTTAGTAGTAGGCTATAATAATACACCAGCTTTTTCTCGCATTATGTTAGGCTGTCCGTAGTTTATGTTTTCTCTTTGATGAGATTGGTCGTTTTAATATTCTGTGTCTTTACCAGTCTACACATTTGCATTTAGAATTGAACCATCAGATTTTTTTGCGGACACAAGGTACAAGGAGGTTTTCATGTAATGGAATCTTCATATATTGAATCGAATTTCAGTTATTAGCTTACGGTTTGCTGACATGATAGGTAGCTCTGCAAAAGTACAGTAGAAGGGCAAATGAATAAGTACCTACCTATCTTGAATGAGTGTTAGAAATACCGAACCAGACAGATTCGCTTGAATTTTTGAATGGCAACCTGGTGAAAAAGTAGAAAAAGTGTTGGAACTCGAAGGAAATTGTGGAACAGAGTGATGGTGTTGAAGGAAGCGAATTTGAACTGAGGTATCCTTGTAAATTGCACCAATGAAGACTGAAGCTGGAAACATTCGAATTGAGTCTACGTTGGAGTAAGTGTTGATGAAAAGATTGAAACTTTTAGATACAAGAGATGAGAGGAATGTGTGGTGAGAGGATTAACGAAAGACTGGACCGAATATGTTTTAAACAGTTAGGTTAGGCAAAGAGTGGGGCAAACATACTGATGGAAAAGGAGATTAATTCATAAGATATGGGGATAGAGCAAGCGTTGTTTGAAGGGATGGTCGCTAACGCACTGCAGACGAGTCTTCTCTGTAATTGTACGTATTGGCAATAAAGCCATGAAAACTATTTGTGCAGGGGTTTGTATAATCGATTCAAATTATAGTCGCTACTAGATAATTACGTCCGAAGTCATACATTTTTAGTGTTGTGAATTTTAGATCAAAATTTGCTCAGAAGAAAAGTACTCGACAGACAGTTAAGATTATTATTCGGTAATGGTGGGAATTGCATACCATTAATCAGTGTCAGTAACTCTTTAGCTTAACGAAAACACAATTCAGACTGCAAGAAATATATTTTCTACTGAAAAATTTTAAATATACCTAAAAGATTTTGCTCGGAGAGCAAAGGTTTAACATTTTCTGGAGAGTAAAATTATTTACTGTAAATGTTGCAAGAGTATGTTTCAGAAATAAAAAAGAAAGTGACATGGTGGATTTGATTGGAAGCTTTGATGTACCATATTGATGAAAAGTCCAGACGTGTTTCAATTTAGTTATGGAAAATCGCCTAGGGCAGTGAACAGAAGCCTCTGACAGAAAATATGTTTTGTTTTTATTCTAGAAGGAAATATCCGTTGTTGTGTACTCCTTCCGGCGCACAGAAGTCTCTGCCATTTCAAAAGAGAAGACATGGTAGTAACAAGTCTTCGGAATCAGCGTTTCCAAGAGCAGTGAATATTCCGAGGATACGGCTCCTTTGCACTTGACGGCGAACCAGTCGCCCACTTTCTCTCTCTCTCTCTCTCTCTCTCTCTCTCTCTCTCTCTCTCTCTCTCTCTCTCTCTCAGATATCTCCAGGCTGCCGCCATTTGCAGTCAGCTGACCCCAGGCATACACTCCACTATTTGGGTACACTGGTATAATTTGTTAAAAGGGTGTGCCCAGTTCCTTCCGTCCTCACAGATCTCATACCCGGGACATCTTACAACAAGAGAGAGAGAGAGAGAGAGAGAGAGAGAGAGAGAGAGAGAGAGAGAGTGTCTCACTTCAGCACGTAAAATTAACAGTTGCCTATACGTAAAATATCGACCATACCGACATCACACAGTCCAACCCATATACACGATGAAAACAAAATCCTCAGTAAGGTAACATCCAATCCAGTAAACTTTTATTTGCCGGATGACGCTCTTCATACCAGTGATTACTACGCCAGCTCAACAAGCGTCTAATTAGGCAGTATGAAGAGGCTGTGTCGCATTGATTGATTAGTACATGCATTTCCCTAATAATGACGTCGCGTGTCATGTTTCAGAAATTGTCTGTGCATTGCACAGGGAATGTAGTTGTGGAAGTAAGGGGGCGGGAAGGGTTGTCCAAGTCGATTTTGGACTTATGCTTCACAAAAGAAAACCTTCGGCCCCGCATATATACGCAGTTTGCGCGCGCGCACACATATTTGTAATATATATGTGCGTGTGTCTGTGTGCGTGTTTGAGAGAGAGAGAGAGAGAGAGAGAGAGGGGTCATAGTCACGTGTTTGAATAAAAATGATTAAACAATAAAAAGAGTGGCGAGCAATGTAAAATATAGGAGGTACGATCTAAAAAAATGAGCAGATTATACGGGAAGACCTGAGCATTACATTACCATAAACTAAAACCGCAAGAACCGTACAAATCCTCCGTCTCTGGCAGATTTTGCGTCATGTTCGTGTCTTGCCTTTGTCGCAGGGCCTCCTGGAGCTTCTTTAAAAGTCAATCGAATGCAACACTCAAATGGATCTGTCTCGACTCATGCTCGAATGGATGAAGACAAACTACCATGTGATCCTTTCCCCGAAAGCCGCATTGCAGCTTTTTGTTCATTGTTGGCACCCTTTATTTGTATCTTTGTATCTCTGCATCAGATTTGTATGATCTTTACTGGCAAGGTTTTACAGTTTTGTAACTAGTCTTCATAAAGTGTGGATGCTGAATGCAAGTGAAAGGAAGAAGGGTTATGTTGCCGAGATGCATATTTTGGTATTGTAAATGAAAATTTGGAAGTACATTGAAATGGTAATAATGTTAGCGTACGTGAAATTTTAATATGGTCCTGTCATGTGGAAAGAATGAAGAACTGTAGGTTTGCGACGCGTGTATAATTCTGAAGTTTTAACGGCGAAGGAGGGGAGAGGACCTACTGTAGATAGTGCTAGGTAAGCGGTGTCGCAAAGTTATTGGAAGCAGAGTATCTGCTGTATATTGACTCTGATTGGAAGGAAGTGTCCAGATACCCAGTAAGTGCGAGAGTGATTGCAAGATAAAGGTTCATGATGCAGTGCGTATAGGGAATCGACTTTTTCGCTTATGATCCTTTTGCATAGTTGTAAGAAGTGGAAAATGTGAAAGTGTTCTGCAGTGGAAGTTCTGGAAAATGTGAGAGTTTTCTGCAGTGGAAGTTCTGGAAAATGTGAAAGTTTTCTGCAGTGGAAGTTCTGGAAAATGTGAAAGTTTTCTGCAGTGGAAGTCCATCCACGAACAAGGAGTTAATTAAGGTATGAATTTGGTGTTCCTTGTTAGGGAATGTCTTTATATATATATATATATATATATATATATATATATATATATATATATATATATATATATATATCAAGACAAAATCAAAACGAAGGAAAGAAAACACTGGAGTGCTGCAAGGCCTTTCGACTGTCGTCCTTTACTTAACTTTACTGGTAAGTAAAGGACGGCATCGAAAGGCCTCGCAGCACTCCAGTGTTTCTCTTTCTTTCGTGGATTTTGTATTTATTTATGTACTCATCACGTTCCATATTTTCGTGATTCAGTTATACATACATACATATATATATATATATATATATATATATATATATATATATATATATATATATATATATATATATATATTATTGCAATGCATAATAAAGTTAAACATCTCTAAGGAGGAAATGTTTTATTTATATATTGTTTTTTAAATATATGAGTATATGATTGTTGAAGGTTTTAGTTTTAAGGTCTCATTTTTATTTGTAGGTCTTATATTTTCAATAGAATCTGCTATGCATATTTGAACTAGGAAGGTTCTTGTGATGTTCTTTAAGATATTATAAGATTTATCAGTCTGTGATGAAGAATTTCGTCCTAACACTTTTAAGTTGGTTGAGTTTTAGCTTTGACTTGGTTAAAAATGAGGCTGATTTTTGCAAATTTGGTAGTTAGGTGCTTAGGGACAATAGACAGCAGAGAGGGTCGTTTTTCTTATGTTTTTTGTTTTTATTGAGCCTACTCGTTTTAGTATTTTGCAGGTTAGTGTCATGTATACTTAGCCGTCCCTGACCTTTGTGTTTTGCACGTGTTAGCCTTGAAAATGAAACACCCATGTAGATTAACTCAGTTTAACAGAGGTCGAGCTTTTTTTTTATTTTTTTTTTTTTTTAAATAGCTGATCTTTGCATGTGCAACTCCGTCAGTAATGATTTTGACCGAGAGGCATAAATTTTGTGTTAAATTTGACTCTTCAGTTTTACTTGACTCGAATAGAAAACTAGATATTCATGTACTTACAATAGCTGCCGAGGTGATGATTTTGCCATGCACTAAGGATCTTTTGTTCCAAGGTTGTTTGAACGTTATCCTGAAGTGCTTACGCCATTCTCACCCTGGCTTTTGTTTTCTTGACATAATAACACGAAGTGTTTTTCCTTACAATTACGATTTAGACCATTTATGGGCCATATCCTTTATGCCAATTCCATTTTTGAAGGGTAATTCCATTATCCCTCATAGTATCTGGATCGCTTGAGTTACACTGTGTATTACCAGACATCATGTAATCCTTTACCGAACATCTCAGGATGATAGTCGTAAGGTTAAGGAAAGCTGTAGTATGTACCGTGCGTCCTGGAGGTGCCGTGGTTTAGGATAAATGATATTTCACTCGCAATCTCTTCATTTATTTCTCTCCTCTTAATTTGGTCTTCTTTGAATTGTACCCCTGTTATCCTATGCTTTCTTTGAGTCTCTTTTTCCTAGTGCTGTCGTATTCTTGGAAAGTAAATTGTTAGTTTGTCCTCATTGCTTTTTCCATGGTCTTTGTGAATAGACAGCTACGATAATAGTGATAATGATAACAACAGTGTTGACGGAAAGGACAGCTGGAGAGGGGCTAAATGATGAATGCATGCAGCGGCATGAAAGTTAATCCGGTTACACTTAATGAAGGACGGAGAGTGAAATAAGCAAAATCCCTACTGTCAATATTTTCGGAAAGTTTCTTTATACATTCAGAATATTTATGACGGTAATCTCTAGCGAGATAACGTACTAAGAATAATAGAGGTCTGCTGCAAAAACACGTGATTATCAATGCCTGATTCGCTGTTGAACCTCAAAGTTAGTTCATCGGAAGAATGTTTTTTTAAAAAATGATTGTAAAATTTTGTAGTATGTTTATCATCGTGACTTTGAAAAAAAAAAGAAACAGGGTGGAGAATATCTAATCGTCACGAGTGCATAAATTGCAGACTGAATTGTTTGCATCAGAGATGTTAACAGAAAAGTGTCTAAAAAAAGTAAGAGTGAGAAAAGTGAAGAAAAATGAAAAG
The DNA here is from genome assembly GCF_040412425.1 of Macrobrachium rosenbergii. NCBI lineage: Eukaryota > Metazoa > Arthropoda > Malacostraca > Decapoda > Palaemonidae > Macrobrachium > Macrobrachium rosenbergii. Next base: position 5,915,325 of record NC_089757.1, on the reverse strand, counting down.
ATAGCATAAGAGCGACTGAAGAAAAAGGTAATCAAAGCCAAAGAATAGCGAATGCCTTCAGTGGGAGCAAGCGAGTCTGTTACAGGCCTTTGCTTACTTTCCCTTAGTTTCATTCTATTGTCTCCCTCTCTCAGGTATAGTCTGCCATAAAAAAGGCCGGGAGGAAATTCTGTACCTTTGTTTTTCATTTGAGTTCCACCTGGGAACAAATGTTGCGCGCCGAACCCTGAAGTGCACGACAGTTTTGAAAGACCAGCGTACCAATATGCAGGGATTTACATCAGCTTTTAGTTTTGTTAACGGCATTGATTAATTTGCTTAAAAGTCATACAATCTCTCTCTCTCTCTCTCTCTCTCTCTCTCTCTCTCTCTCTCTCTCTCTCTCTCTCTCTCTCTCCGATGGTAAAATAAGATTTATTAAGAACGAAAATGTCGTCTACCCCTTCTGCCCTCTCGCTGTCGGAGATCAGTTGTTGTTTCGATGGCAGTTTGTATAATATCGAACAATCCTTCGTTGTTTGAGACAAATCTTTTATGGATTGAATTCCAAATACTTTTCATTGGCAAAATTAATTTTTTTATTAATTCTGAAGGTGGCATTTATTTCTGGACTTTCATTTTGAGACATATCGTATTTCCTGAACAAGTCTGACATGAGCTATATTAGATACCTCAGTTTTATTGGTTTTGTGTTTGTGTGTGTGTGTGTGTGTGTGTGTGTGAGAGAGAGAGAGAGAGAGAGAGAGAGAGAGAGAGAGAGAGAGAGGTGTGTCAGGGTACACCAGAGCTTCACGTATAACAGCAAAACAGACCCTACGATGAAGGAAAGCGTTGAGGGCTTTGTATACCCGAAAGTTTGATAGGTTTTCAGGATCTTGAGGGCCAACCTGAATAGGTCTCGAGTTGAATTACGTTCCTGTCCAATTCTTACAGTGAACATGGTCTTAGTACGTATTTGGGTTGTTGTTTAGTACATAAGGACAGAGGTGGGCAAAAATCACCTATGTTAATATTTTCTTCAATATATTTAGGCCGATTAAAATGTTTAGATAACATACGCTAAACTTATAAGCACTATTGTAGGGAAAAAACCTACATAATTCTAAGAAAATTACAAAAAAATAATAGGTGATAAACCGACGGACAAAGAGATAATCAAACGGACGTGTGAGAAATTAGGCGATAAATGCCTTGCGATAAACGTGTAAAATACTGCTTTTGTTGAAATATAGCAGGGTCGTTTATTACAACCTGGTGATAAGGATGCTGTCGGTGTTGGCTTAAATACGAAATGAATACTCTTGAGGGGCAGCATGTGAAAATGATATCTCGCAGCAGCAGTCTGATAAGCATTGATAGAAAAAGATACTTGATTTGTTTTCGGTCAGGGTGGGATGCTATGATAAACACATCCTCTCGAATCGATCTAATGAATAAAACCCACAACTTTAACGTTACCGATCTATCTTCAGACTAAGTTGAATGGGACTTTGAAGGTTTTGTAAATGATTACTTCACCGGTTTTTATAGCCAAATATCGTGTCATTTACAGGAACTCGCAGATAATCTGGGAAGAGTAGACAAAATTATAAAGGACAGAAAAACAAGTGTCACCGCTCACTGCAGTATTATTATTATTATTATTATTATTATTATTATTATTATTATTATTATTATTATTATTATTAGTAGTAGTAGTAGTAGTAGTAGTAGTAGTAGTAGTAGTAGTTTAACAATACCAGAGAATTAAAGTCTCAGACTTTCAAGGGCCCATCTTTAGGACGTGTTTATAAAAAGGTAAATACTGGGATAAAGTTAAGTTGAAGAATATGAACTGTTAAATAGGAAGAGACCAAATTTCCTCAAGTACTGTCTGTATGCTGGATTTCATATATATACGGTGTATTTATATGGCGGGTAGCTCTGATCAGCAGCGATATACACTTGAACTTCTTTTGTATGTCTGGATGAAAAGAGAGAGAGAGAGAGAGAGAGAGAGAGAGAGAGAGAGAGAGAGAGAGAGAGAGAGAGAGAGAGAGAGCTATTTGCACATATGAAGTGAGAATATTAAATGTTAAATTTAGAAACGAAAGTGCAGTCTGTTAAGATAAAATGTCTGCCTAATATTTTTGAGAAGGAAAGATTGAAAGAGCGGGTAATATAGAGCTTCGACTCTGTTATGGAAAGACTGGTATAAATATATCAGTGAAAAGATGGAACATGGGGTTTTGAGGTGGTCGGAAGCAAGGTTCCAAGAAGTGCGAGAGTTCATCGTAATACAGAGGTGAATGGTGCAACCTGCAGGAGCCGTCGAGGCACAGCGGATTTTGTGGAAATTTCTTGCATGGTGGTTTCATCCTTGACTGTGCAGTTAAAATGGAAAATATTCCAAATTGATGATATAAGTGTTTCCCTTATATTGCCTTCTGGTCTAAGGCACCATCCATACCATTCTCCATGATTTTCTGGACCTTCTCCTGGACTTATTGTTACTGCATATCAGTTAGTTTTCTGACTAACTTGTTCTTAATCCCAGTTCATCAAATGCATACATTAATACATACATACATACTTAAATACAGGTATACTTGGCAGAGAGAGCGATCAGATATGATTATGCGAGTCTGTCGCCCTCTTTATCCACATCGTACAAGTATCGATACTTTTATACATAACTGGCAGGTAATAGAGCGGTAAGCCATAGATCTTGCTTCGGGGAATTAGTGTGAAAGAAAAACGTTCCTTTACACAAGTGTTAAATATTTTTTCTTAAGCGGTTTTTATTCGTTAACAGATCTCTCTCTTTTTTTTTTTTTTTTTACATAGTTCGAGGACGTTGTCTTAGATGCTTATGATCAGTTGTTTCAAGAGACATCAAATTCTATGAGAGAGAGAGAGAGCCGATTGTTTATCGCAAGTTATTCCTTCAGCACATGGCTTCGTAGTAGGCAGGATCCAGATCAATAAAGGGAGTTCCGTCCGAACAGCTCGGCGAATCGGCCAAGCGATCCAGCAGTGTTTGATTGAGGATCAGCCAAGCGATGTCGCACCCGCAGCCGAAGGGATTGTCTTACAGTGAAGAAGAAATGGAATTTTTTTGTATTCATTCCTTCTCAGACGAATGTGCACTCTCTTTTACCTTTTTCAGAATTTGGTGAAGTTTTCGTATTTTATCCTGGGTTTATGTATTGAGTATTGGACCAAACTGCATAGACTAGGATCACAAAGACACGGTTTGCACTTTCGGGTTTCATAACTTTTTGTTTGGGATACAGTGTGCTCGCTGATGTTCATAAGCTGTTTTGAATTCATGTATTCGATATGTGAAATATTGCATTTCAAGACTGGCAGTATCAGCTGTATAATATAGCTGAGAATATTTTCATACAAATACTCACCTTCTAAGTGAACATTCGCGTTGTTCTCGAGCATTGGTCGAAAGACATCCTCGTTCAACTCTGTTAGCGAGTTTCCCTTCATATAAATACTGCCTGTGACGCCTGGTATTTGTGAGAAATAATTCTGCTTCAGAAATCAACGTTAAATTTTATTGCTTAACGACGGTGACCTTTGAAAATTGCACAGTTTTAAAGAAGGGTAATGAATGCATTTCTTAAAGAAATACGTTATCGGAACAAGTTTGTTCACTGTTATTTCATATAAGAAAATCCATTTTAGCGTGACATTATTTTGTAAATATTTGTGACTGTATTGTTCAGTAAGGCAGTTATTTTTCACTTAAATAGCTAAGCACAATTCAAGGAACAGATAAATTTGTAACGTAGTCATTGAATATGCGAGAAAGCAAATAGAGTCTTTTTGGGGTTATTATTGAACGCTGCGTACACATAAGTTAACAGAAATGCAACTGGTTTTGAAACAAATAATCTTACTAACCGGAAATCGAACCAGAAGCTAAATGGCCGAGTTGATTGTTCTGAAGGAATAAGTAGCTTGCTAGTCCGCTTAGCTGAATGGCGTCCAGCGGAAGGGAATTCAGACTGTTCCCATCCAGACTCAAATAGAAAAGCTTTTTATTATTTGCAAAAGTTCCTGGAAAGAAAGAAAGAAGAAACGCAAAATGTATCATAAAATGATATACTAGAGTAAATTTAGTTTAAAATCAAATAGGAAAATAATGGAATTTTAAATTTATTTTTTGATTTGTGTTATTTTCATGAAGATTGTTTTGATCTTTATGAACTCAGCTCGAATCTGTATTAATGAATTATGTGCTTGAGTTAAATGTCTTCAGTAAAGGTGATATATGTCTATGATGCTTTAAAGTGGTTTTTGCAGGAGACACCTCACGAAAATAGATGAGAGGGATTGACGTTTGCATCAAACCCGTTACCTTTTCCGATAAAAGTTACGCTGAATAGAAAAACGCAGATAATTGTTTTACAAATTAATAAATAAATAAAAAATAAACATACCTCTTGAATATGCCAGTGGGAATTTGTCAGAGATAAACTAAAGAAAACCAAGGTCTACACTTGCCTGGAATTATCCCCGTCAGACTACAATAATCAAGAAAAACATATTCTATTTCTGGAAGACCTTGGAATGCGTCAGATGGAAGAGATATTAACGGATTTCCTATGAAATCAATAATCCTCACTGTCGCGGAATTCATTGTGGGAAATGTTGTAAAGAAGTTCCTGCAGAGATTAACACCAGACAAACGGCTAAAAGCCGAAATGTCTGGAATTCCTTGAAGGCGGTTGTTGTACATATCCAAGTATTCCAGAGTGTCTGCACTGCCTAGCAGAGCCAGGTCTTCTATTTCGACAAGGTTACTATTCATTATGTATATTTCCGTGAAAGACGATACTCCTAGGTCGCCTTCTCTCAAGACAGTCAAGTTACTTCCAGTCATTACTAGTCTAGCGAAATCGGAAAACAGAAACTCTTGGCTAAAAACTCTCCTGAGTTCATCTCCATCCTGAACTTCAGAACAGTCCATCTCCATCTGATTTTTCCCAATGAGGTGACAAACGCAAGGCTTTATTTCCTCGCGAGCAGGGCACTCATAAACTGGTGGTTCTGTTGTTGACGAAGGAATATAGCTGGAAGGAAGAAGACTGCTGATATTTTGACCCCGGAGAAGAACAAATTCCCTTGCTAAAGTAAGCCACAGGAGGGCTACAATCTTTCGAGGCATTTTTTATTTTGATTGAAGGAGTTTCTTGTGAAACCTGTAACATTTTTAGATGATGTAAGATCGATTTACCCATCGTCATCAAGTGATTAATGAAAACACACTACGTGCATCATTTGTGACGCACTGTCAAGCTCTTTCTGTATTGAAGGTTTGCAAAAATACATTTCCTTAATAGCATTTGATGATAAAATAGCTGCTAATGATTACATTTTACACAATTTAGTTTAGCTAATACGTTCGGCTCATCATTTAAGGACAAAGGGAACAAGTTGGAAGTCAAAGATTTCGACTCGTTTCCTTACTGATTACATTCTATTTATTTTATAGAAAAAGAACTAAGGATAAAGGCACTTTATACCATTCGGTGAACCCGTAGTTACTTACGACTTCTAGGCCTTCCACTGGGAAAATGAGTTCAGCAGATAGTGATTTGTAGGTCAGGAATGAAGGACAAATACTGACTATCACACTCTGCGTCGTTTGTGTCTTTATATCTCTAAGCGATGATATCTTTCAAGTTGAACTCTGTGTGAGGTATAACCTGCATCATCTACAAATATCTGCGAAAAGCTCTTACTGATAAACATGTCAACAGAATGATAGCAATATACCACTGGGAAGGAAACCACCTGGTGGGTTTTAGATTTTCTGCTTATTCTGATTTTAAACTGAGTATGCGCATGGAGTTTTTTTTTTTTTGTCAAATTTATTACTATAAGACTATATAGAAAGACAAATATTTTCGGCCTTGACCCCTTTCTTCCATATGATGTTCATGAAAATGGTACGTAGGTACCGGGGGTAATGATTATTGTCATTCAAGTTTTTTTTCTTTATTATTGTCATCATTATGCAGTTACTTAGGGTTCACGGACAGTTGTTCGATGGTAATTTTTCAATTCAACAATTGTTCGAACGAACATCTTTTGGCAAAAATATTCACAAAGCATTTGGTGTATACAAATCCAGCACAATTTTGGTAGCCTTCTGAGAGACATGGCAGACTTTATACAAAGCGAGAAAGGCAAGCCGAAGCTGTTATTTGATGGATATTGACACGTTAAAGATAAACGAGGACAAATATTTATTTTGGCAAGAAGTGGCGATATTAGTGCAACGTCAGGTGAACATGATCGAGCAGCACATCTCATAAATGTTGAAGTGCACCAATTTTTAGAGAAAACGAAGACTGACGCAAAAACAACAAGAGGTTCTGCTCCTTTGATCATTTCAAATGCGTCCTCGGAATTAAATGCTGTTGCCGGTCTCTCCTACCGCAGACTTAAATAACGTTAAGCGATCCATCCGTCTGTTAGCTGTAATGAATCGTAGGAGCTAATTAGTTTTTTCCGAAGAACATACGAAATCAAACAGGGTGAACCCTTTTTGATGTTCGAAGCATAAGAAGTGGAAGGTTGTTGATTTTTTCTACTCAGAAAAATTTATGAGTACTTGCTTCATGCAAACATTTTCTCTTTTTAAGGATGGCGCCTTCAAAATTGTATCTGTTGTCTTTGAGCAGTTTTATATTATCCATGGTATGAAAAATGGTTATATAGGGAATGGTTTATGCAGTCACTGAACAGAAGAGAAGAAACTAACGTAAAACTTCGTATGAATGTTAAACCACATGTTTGTTGTTCTTCGTTTCTCTAACATTGGTCGAGTTGTATAAAGGTTATTGATTTATATTAATTTCAAAGCTTTACTTAGTCTTGATGGATAATAACTTTTTCAAATAAAAGACGAAAACATGAGGATTACCAACACAATAAATAAAAGAAAACAATGAAGAAGGATTTACATCTTCCATTAAAAGCAAATGCATTTTAGAATGTAAAGATTTGACAAAAATTGCGTAGGCTTCACCTTCGGCATAAAGATGTGACAAAATTTATCTAGGCATTACTTCGGCATAAAGATTTGACAAAATTTATGTAGGCATCACCTTCGGCATAAAGTTTTGACAAAAATTATGTAGGTATCACCTTCGGCATAAAGTTTTGACAAAAATTATGTAGGCATCACCTTCAGCATAAAGTTTTGACAAAAATTATGTAGGCATCACCTTCAGCTTGAAGATTTGACAAAATTTACGTAGGCATCACCTTCGGTGTAAAGATATGACAAAAATTATGTAGACATCACCTTCGGTGAAAAGATTTGACAGACATTATGTAGGCACATCCTTCGGCGTAAAGATATGACAAAAATTATGTAGGCATCACCTTCGGCATAAAGTTTTGACAAAAATCATCATCACCTTCGGCGTAAAGATTTGACAGAAATGATTTAGGCATAACCTTCGGTGTAAACATTTGACAAAAATTATTGGCCATCACCGACGTAAAGATTTGACAAAAATTATATAGGCATCACCTTCACCGTAAAGATTTGACAGAAATTATCCGAGAATCACCTTCAATACTAAACATTTGTTTTCCACTGAAGTAGAAGATTGTGAATACGCCAACCCAAGAAGAGACATAGGCCAGCTTGAATTGCCTATAAACTTTTCCCTTTTTTTTTCCATCGTATAAATTTGAACATATTGCAAGTACATATATTGTAATCTTTTATTGTAATAGACCCCGGGAGATAACTATAAATCTCCAGGGATGTTGTTTTTAGTGTCTGTCAATAGCCTCGTGTCATGTGCACGAAGAATTCTGGGCTCGATATACGTCAGGGTGATTTATGCAACAACCTCCAGTTTTACTCTCTGGAATCCGGAGAAAATAGCCGTGATTGACAGTGTACAGAAAATTAAATTCCAAGCTAGATTTATTGTTGCAACTATTGAAAGATTTTCATTTGATGATAATTTTACAATTTAGGTGCTACGTGTTATTTTGACGAGTAGACACATGCTGTAATTAAGCAACGTATATTTACAGAAGAAAATTTCGTAGAATAATTTCATTAGATTAAGACCAATTACCGAAAAGACACATTTAAAGTAAAAAAAAACGTCTACAAAGCTGAAATATAGGGAGTCTGGGTAAAAATAACATTCTTAGGGCTTTTGTTTCTGTTTTCCCTTTTGACTTTAAAATGCAGATATAGAGAAACTGTAGGGGTTTTCAAGGCTAAGGACGCTTGAAGGAATTTGACTTCTGTCAGAAAATGAAAAAATTGGTTTTAACGTTACCGAAAATCGCTACAACTTATTCCTAAATAGAAATTAAGAAACGATGGTTTTGGTCGCTGCCTGGGCTAATTTGAATGTGACTGAAGTTCTCAGAATGGCGTAGATTGTTGTTAAACCAATCTGAATCCAGAGGCTGTCAACTGATGAATTATATATATATATATATATATATATATATATATATATATATATATATATATATATATATATATATATATATATATATATATTTATTGTATTTTAAAATTTACACATAGTCCTGAAGTTACGTGGTGGAAGTCGGGTTTCCAGGAATAGTTTTGAGTCACTCGACGTTGCTCGGAAATGCTTTGTATAGGAATGTGAGGGTGTAGTGCAAGCCAAACATCCTACCGCGTTCTCATTAGGTGGTTTCATTAAACGAGCTCGAGACTGATAGGAATAGGATTTGTATGGCTGCAGTCCACCTTATTCTCTACAGTAACTGAGTAGTGCTTCCATCGGTATCTTTTGTGTTGCCACGTTAACTCTGACGGCAAATATCCACGACCGATTTCGTTGAATCATATATCTGACTTCTGATTGACCGTTATACCCAAACTGTAACGTCTGGTGGCATTGGCGAGCAGCACGAACTTCGCCCGTCAGAATTAGCGTCATTGATATCGGCTTCAGATATTTACCTTCAGCTAAAAAAAAAACAAACTGAAGCATTCTTTTGTTCTTTTCACAGGAAGAGTAGAAACTGGGACTGCCCTCTTG
>NC_089757.1:5853769-5901269 GCF_040412425.1 Macrobrachium rosenbergii | reverse complement strand
AAAGGCGAATTAAGGGTACAGGTTTTACTCTTTTCTAAAGTTGAACGAATAGGCAGCAAAAAGCTAAACCTTGATTTCGTTATATCTCTTGCACATTGTGTAGACAACATTGTATAGACAATTGCATATATGGACAGGGTCATACAACATATATACGAGTGGGTTTGTTTCTACATATGTGCCTTTTTGATTGTTTTGTGTTTGTAAATATGCGTGAGAATGCTTTTACGTATTTGTTCTCGGTGATGTTTCCTACGATCACAGACTTTTATTTCTTAACTTGTTTTCTGTAAGTGAGACACGCCGACATGCATTTGTGTGCCCATGTATTAAATAACTTCAACTTGTGATACATGTAAAATGATACTACCTATTTAATGAGAAGTTTATAATGTTTTATGATCTTTAAATAGTATCCAACGTAGAGCATTTCAGTTATCATAGACTTATGATATATTCAGTCCTTGCATAAGCGTTTTAGGCTCAGGTTTCGTCTCTATTTTTTTGTCGAAGCTGGTCATGTAAGAGCACGGGGCCCTGCCGTTTGGCGGCCCGTTTGTGGTAAGGTTTGAGAGGGAGTAGGTGACTTGGCGTAGACCTCCGGACAGCAGAGACGTTGTCTAAGTTTACTCTATGACCATAGAAAACATAAATACCGCACGTCTAATTTTCAGTGATTATATATATATATATATATATATATATATATATATATATATATATATATATATATATATATATATATATATATATATATATATATATATATATATATATATATATATATATATATATATTCCATTTTAAAACATCAGTCAGTTTTCCCCCATAACACAAGGCTCCAGGAAAAAAAAAACCATAGAACTGCCCGTGCCACATTCATATTGTTATTGCTGAGCCGTGTGTGAACTCGTCCGTGAATGGCTTGTGTGTTTGTGCGTGATTGAAAAGAAAAATTTCTGCATTGTCAGTGTGTGTTTATTGCAGAGGCAAAGCAAACTTTAGGTAAACCGTCTTCCCATTATCAAAACTAAAAACCGTAAACATGAAACAGAATGCAAACGCTAAGTGGTAAAATCTTGAAAATGAAACTTTAGAATAAAACTTGTTTGATGTTAAGTAGATATTGGGAATGAAACACCCAACCGAGTTATGTAGCAAAAATGAGATTAGAACAGAAATTACTTTTCTGTTTAAAACAAACGTGTTTATTAGCAAAGAAATTGAATACTTATGATTTTAAAGCAAATTCATGAAACATGGATTTTATGATCATGTTTTAGAGATAATTGGTATCCTTGTCACTTGTTTGGCAGATTGACTAAAATCAAATTAGATAAGACTAACTTCAGACGTGCTTAAGGAACAAATGTATCTGTACCCTTTACAGTGAATCATAATAATGTTGAATATAACCTCACAATACTTTCCAGTTTGATATATCTTCGTGGATAACTTTAAGCATACAATCAGATTCAAAGCGACTCCTCTGATATTACTGCAAACGTTTATAGCAGGGTCTCCCAAGCAACTTGCAATGTTTATGAACAGTAAAGCACTTCGACTTTTCCCGTGTGATGCCATCGGACAGGTGACACATGCAGTTCCTGTTCGTCCCCTCCAGCATTCTTATTAATCTTGCACAAAACTTATCGATAAGTTGGTATGAATGAAAACTTCCATTGTCTGAATTTTTCAGAAAGTTGTACACTGATCTGATGTGTGGATCTTTACCATTGATTCTGGTTCAGTTTTTTTTATTGACCTGTGAATGTGTAAAATATGTGGTATGACCCACTTAACAAGTTTGGGGATCACTGTTCTGTAGTATATATACATGTATAATTGTCCTAAATGTAGTATAGGATACGTATCCATGCTTATTCATGCAGTTATTCATTTGGTTGTTGGTCGCCTTGGTAGTGTAGCGAAGGTGTGAGTAAGGGGGCTGTGTCTACGAACTTACTAATTTATTTAAACAACAAACAGGAGAGGCCTACGGTTGTAGGTCAGTGTCTGGAAGGTATGCTGGCTTTAGATGGTCGATGGAGACCCAGGCAGCTCTGCCGTCCACTGTCATTTGGTAGGCCTTGTCTCTTCTCTGGATGACACACTATGGTCCCGAGTAGGCTGCGGAAAGGGGCGAGAGCATCCAGTACTTTTGCAGGCTACAGTCATCTCTTCATTGTTGATTGAGAGGTCGTGCCATGTAAGGGCGGGATTGTTGCGCCACTGTCGCTGTAGGCCCACATCATCTCTTTGCGATAGGCTATCCATGAGCTGGATGGTGTTGACGCAATTTCTCGAAAGTGTGTCCGCCACAGTGTTTGCTTGAACCCTTCAAATACTTGATGGTGCAAGAGTGTTCAGCTATTGCTGATAGGTGACGCTGTTGTTGTGCTGACCATGCATCTGCTGTCTTTGTGAAGGCATGCACCAAGGATTGATGGTCCATTTGTATGACAAACTACCGTCCTTCAAGCATGTGGACTGCTATGAGCTCCCTGTCGAATGTGGAGTGCTTTTGTTCCGCTGATGTTAACTTTCTGCTGAAGAATGCCAACCACCGAAGACCATCATCTGTGTCTTGCTCTAGTACTGCACCCTTCGCTGTGCCACATGCGTCAGTCGTCAGAGTGGGGGGCCTATAGGGTAGAGGAAAGATCAGTGTGGATACAGAGGTTATTGCTTGTGTTGCTGGAAGAAATGCATTATCTTGAACTTCTGACCAGCTTAAATTTTTAGGTTTTCCTTACAAGCATTTCTAGATCGGACTTATGATTTTAGCAGTATTTGAGATAAATCTAGATAATAATTAATTAGTCTGGAAAATTCTTGTACTGCTTTCATTGTTGTTAATTTTGGGAAGTCGGTAAATGCTTTTACTTTTTCTGGGAGGGGTTTAATGCTGTCTGGGTTTATTTGATGTCCCAGGAATGCCACTGTTGTCTTTTCCCATATTTTCTTCAAGTATCTACAGCACCCTTTTGACGTCCTTAAGATGTTGTTAGAGGTTGGGGCTAAATATGAGTATGTTGTTGACATGACCACGCAGAAGGGAAGGTTGCCTAGCAGTTCGTCCATAAGTCTTTGGAAGGTTGCCCATGTGTTCAGAAGGCCGAAACAGCTGTAGTTGAGTATGTAGGTGCCGAAGTGGGTAATGATTGCGGTCTTTTCTATATCTTCCGTCACTACTGGAACTTGGAAGTGTCCCTTCAGCAGGTCTGTCTGTTTTGGTGAAGATCTCTGCTCCATTCGTTTGTTTGGTTACACCTGCTGTGTTTGGCAACGGGTATCTATCTGGCTTTGTTTTGACATTTAGGTGCCGGTAATCTCTGCATGGGCGAAGAAGGGGAGGTCGCCCAGCAGTTCGTCCATAAGTCTTTGGAAGGTTGCCCCTGTGTTCAGAAGGCTGAAACAGCTATAGTTGAACGTGTAGGTGCTGAAGGGGTGATGTTTGAGGTTTTTCCTATATTTTCCTTTGCTACTGGAACTTGGAAGTGTCCTTTCAGCAGGTCTGTTTTGGTGAAGATCTTTGCTCCGTTCATTTGGTTGGTTATACCTGCTATGTTTGGCAATGGGTATATATCTGGCTTTGTTTTGATATTTAGCCACTTTGGGATCGAACCCAGGTCTTTCAGTTGAAAGGCAAGGGCGCTGCCCACTAGGCCATACAAGTCATAAAAGAAGTTGGAACCTGAGGGCAACTGCACCCAAGGAATTACCTGGGCAAGCTAACTGCTTGCATACCAGCGTGTTTTCCCCAACCTCCCAACTCGGCAATAACCCAGTTGACAGCATTTCATTCGAATTATCCCTTCTGAGTGAATAAGATAGAAATAATCAACACACAATGACGTGTGGAACAGGAATAAATTTCTGACTCACTTCAGGATCGAACCCAGGACTCTCAGTTGAATGAAATGCTATCAATTGGGTCATTGCTGAGTCGGGAAGTTGGGGAAAACACGCTGGTATGCAAGCAGTTACCTTACCCAGGTAATTCCTTGGGTGCAGTTGCCCTCAGGTTCCAACTTCTTTTATGACTTGTATGGCCTAGTGGGCAGCGCCCTTGCCTTTCAAATGAAAGACCTGGGTTCGATCCTGAAGTGAGTCAGAAATTTATATATGTATATATGTGTATATACATATATATACATATACATAATATATATATTATATATACACATACATATATACAGTATATATACATATATATATTAAATATAATATATATGTATATATATATAACATAAATTATAATATATATTAGATGTATCATATATATATATATATATATATATATATATATATATATATATATATATATATAAATATATATATATATATATATATATATATATATATATATATATATATATATATATATATATATATATATATATATGTATATTGTATGCATATTGTAATGGCCTGCTTCGACCACCACACACTATACTGTCAGTATCACTTGCAATATTCGCTATCCTACGATGAAGTCCACAATTGGTGGAATCACATGCCAAAAATAACCACTTAATGTGCAATTCTATTCAAGCAGGACAAGTAAACAATGATAAAAAAATCACTTAGTATTTAACACATAACTCAAAGACAGAAATGACACCTGAACCTCGTAAATACATAAACCTCATGACTAGAATACACCTTTAATTAACCAAAAATCAAAACACACTCACGCTGCTAATGACAGACTGCAAATCAATTTTACACAAAAAGGAGGGCCCCAGACAGAAATAGGTCAAAAAGAACAGAATAGCCTAACCTGTACACTTTAACTTGTGTGAATTATATATATATATATATATATATATATATATATATATATATATATATATATATATATATATATATATATATATATATATATATATAAAATCTTTAGGTATGGACGTTTGAAGAAATTTGAATAAATACATACATACATGCATTTGTCTCTTTTTTGAACTGTTTTCTTTTGTCTTGGCTCACTACTTTATTTTTTGAAAAATGCAGTTAAAGTCCAACAGGATGTGTTTCATGTTATTGACAAAGTTTCAACCTGAAGAGTTACATCTTCAATTTTATTATAGTATCTTCGAAGATTTCCTGCTAATATTTTTTACTGACGCTGTTAGCTCATTTTGAGAAAATCTTCCCTTCCTTGGGGACTGGAACACTTTAATCTTATAGCGGCTATAAACAGCTATTTTTCCGTCCTTTCACAGCGTCGGGTGTATTTTTGTTTTGTGAGGTATAAGAAAATAAAACATGAAAATGATTTTAGTCTCTCCATTTCCGGAGTGGCTAAGTGTACGTGTTTGGCTGTTCACATTTGAATTAGATTAAGCAAATATGTAAAAGAACTTAGGAAAACTCGAGAAAATGCGTATACATATACATTACTTGTGCAACGTGTTTCTTGGAAACCATAGATGTACTTAGTTATGGGATAATTATATTCACACACACACGCGCACACACGCACACACACACACACACACACACACACACATATATATATATATATATATATATATATATATATATAAAATATATGCATACACATCAAACATACCAGATTGCAGCTCCCTAGCCTCAGTAGTTTTTATGTTATTTATCAAGGTTATAGTTAGCTATGATCGTGCATCTGACACCGCTATAGGTGCCAACAACACAGGCCACTACCAGTCTGTGGCTGAAAGTTTCATAGGGCGCAGCTGAGAGTTTCATGGGCTTGGCTTAGAGTTTTATAAAGAATTTTAGACTACAGAAAACTGAATTGCGCCTAAGAAACTTCGGCACATTTTTTACATGCTTTTATTTAATTTGACTTCTGTGTTTGTCTGTCTGTCTCTGTCCTCAAATCTTGTAATTCAGTTTTCGACTTGTTCCCTTCATCTGATGGACTTGAAATTTTGCATGGTTACTCAGTCCTGGTGACAATACAGCCTTACATGATCAGTAGGTCAGCAGTGACCTCTAGTGACCCTACAGTGACCTCTCCCAGTATCTTAGATTTGTATGAAACTTCGGATTTTTCACAACTTCTTTGACATGGTAAAATCTATCTTCTATACAATCCCTTTCCTTTTCCATCCCCTCCTCCTTCCCCCTCCCCAGCACACTATCAAGTGTTAATTTAGCTGTGTCCTCCACCTCTCTTTCCTCTTCCCTCCCCCTCCCCCTCCCCCTCCCCCTTCTCTCTTATATCCCTTTCCCCCACCCATCCCGCACCTCTCACCCTTCCAAAGCACACGATCAAGTGTTAATTTAGCTATGTCCTCCCCCCCCTTCCCTCTTCCATCCCCTCCCCTTCCTGTCCCCTCCACTCCCCCTTCCGGTGCATACGCTCAACTGTTAATTTAGCTACGTGCTTCCCCTCGCCTCTTCCCTCCTCCTCCTCCCCTCCCCTCGCCTCTTCCCTCCCCTTCCCTCCCTTCCCTCCCCTCCCCTCTTCCGGAGCACTCGATCAAGTGTTAATATAGCTGTGTCCTTTCCTCCCATTCCCTCTTCCTCTTCCTCTTCCATCCCCTTCCCCTCCCTTCCCCTCTTCCTTCCGGAGCATGTGGTCAAATGTTAATTTAGCTGTATCCTCCTCCTCCCCTCCCTCTTTCATCCCACGCTTCCCCCCCATACAGAGCACACGATCAAGTGTTATTTTAGCTGTGTCCTCCCCTTCCTTCTTCCCTCCCCCTCCCTCATCCATCCCTTCCACTTCCACCTTTCCTCCCCACCAGAATCCTGATGTGTCTCAAAAATAATTTTTTTACTTTTTAGTGCATTTTAATAAAAGCATGTCTAAAAATTTACTTTTTATTTTGTATTGTTTATTTGTTGTAGATAGTAATGTCCTTCTCCTCTAATACCTGCTCATGCCTATCAAACTTGTACTCTCCCGTTTTTCCTCCTAACTCTCAGAACACTCGGATCCATTGTACTTGTCACTTCTCAAACATTTGAAATTTTTCGTTCTTCATGCAGTTGTACTACTCAGATCTTTTCAACAGCTTTAAATTTTTTCTTTCATCCATATTTAGTATCTACACTTCATTTCTATAAAGGAAAGTTGCCTCAGCACTCTCTTTTTACATGTCAACCTTGGCGTCTGTAGACGCTCAGGCCTATTCATAATCCTTTGCATACACCCTGATATCTTTCTTGTTTTGCCCACTTGTGAATCTCTTGTTTTCTTATCACTATCTGTAATAGATTTTCTCAGATACCTAGACGAACCAACCATTTCCAGTTTTCCGTTATTCAAATGAGCATTCATTGCTCCATTTTTATGGTCTATTTACCATCACAGACTTGCTTACTCTTGCTCAAGGCTACCCTCACCGTATTCTTGCTAACGGTTTCAAGCTGGTTCACTAGTTTCTAGTGGTCTTTTCCCTGTCTTCAGTCATTACTGTGTCATCTGTATCAACTGTATCTCACTATTTACAAATCGTTTATGTACTCCAAAACTTTGCACCTAATCCCAGTGTGTTTTGTCTTACTTTTCTCATCAGTCATTCCATCAAGATATCAAATAGCCATGGAGATTTTTGCATCCTGTTCGCACAACTACTTTTATACCATATAACATTAGCTTTGCATTTATCATAAAAGCTTTAATTGATCTTAACAACATACATTTAATTTAATACCATACGTTCAACACCCGTAGATCCGTATTTTCTCTCTCTTATTTTATTACACGATTTTTCTACGGTTATGGATGCCCTTTATAGGTTTTACCTTTATTATTAATTTTTTCGTAACCACTAGATACGCATCCACACACCATCTTTCTTGTCCACATCCACAACGTTCTTCCCTTGTCAGTACCTCGTTGGAGGGGTCGGTACCGTTCTCGACTAGCACTTTGCTGGCCTACGTTCGAGTCTCCGACCGGCCAGTGAAGAATTAGAGGAATTTATTTCTGGTGATAGAAATTCATTTCTCTTTGTAATGTGGTTCGGATTCCACAATAAGCTTTAGGTCCTGGTGCTAGGTAAACCAATTGGTTCTTAGCCACGTAAAGTAAAATCTAATCCTTCGGGCCAGCCCTAGGAGAGCTGTTAATCAGCTCAGTGGTCTGGTTAAACTAAGGTATACTTAATTCTTCCCTTGCCAATTCTTCTGCAATCTGTCTTAATTTTAAGACAACATCATACTCTACACCTTCCCAAGTATACTGAGTAACATGTGCCTGTTAATTCTTACATTCTCCTCTATCACCTCTGATCACATTTCCAAAGAAAAATTCCTCTCACCCATTCCTTTAGGGCCTTTCCATTATCCAGACATACCCTGCACATGTCTAGCCCTGCATCACAGCATCTCAGTTGCAACCCATCAACTCCTGGTGATTAACCTACAGCCTCCTTCACAAGCATTGAGCAACCCCATCTCATCGTGCCAATCGCTTCGCCTCTGTTTGAACCATTTTAAGAATAATTGCATTTCCTCACTTCAAGATCAGATCAAAAGGAAAATTATCTATGTTATGTAAACATCACTATTTACTCAACTGTAAATTGGTGTGGTAAAAATAATATTTTCAGTGATTTCTATTCTCTTAGTTACCGATTTTAGCTGCATACACGTGTGTATATATGAAAATGATGTTATGTTCAAATGCTGTTGATAATTGAAACCGGTAAGCATAACGTAAAGACAGACTTCAAGTAATAGGACTATATTGTACTCCCCGCAGAGTATAGTCAGGTTAAGTTTAATATTTAAAGTTAACGCTGTTCAACAACACGAGCACTTCTCATCCTATAGATCTAGTGAGATGTCGGAGATAGTGAAGGGGGATGGGTGTAGAGTGAAAAGGAACTTATGCACAGAATCTTCAAGGACAGAATTAAAATATTCACAGATGGAGCCATGTAACTTTCAGATAGACCTAATGGACTGAAGGCCACAATTCTTGTTGAAGAGGAAGATCTCAACTTTTGCTTCCGGATGAAAACAACTTCGGCCATTCGTCTCTGTCCACGTGGAATTGGCCCTGTGAATTGGTTTCAGAGATTTTCCATTGAAAATTCATAGAACAATTCATAGAACTCGGATGGCCTCTCAGAAGTTCAGATAAAATCTCCTTGACCTAAAATAGTTTATTTTGCGTTTTTTTTTTTTTACGGAAATTTATAAAATGGACAGTTTCCAAAAAAAAAAAAAAAAAAAAAAAAGAATTTGGCTTTTCTACGATATTTCGGGATTTATTGTTATGACTAGAGTTGCATGATGAATATACATTAAAGGTAATTAAGTTTCAAAAGTCCTCATTAAATCAGAGGTGCGTTATGCATAAATCTTGGAAAATTAATATCGCGAACTACAGCAGTGTATAATCTAAAACGTTTTAAATCGATCAAATGTTGCTGCATTAAATAATAATAATAATAATAATAATAATAATAATAATAATTATTATAATAATTTATTATTATTATTATTATTATTACTATTATTATTAATTGTTTTTTGTTATCCAAAATTACTTTAGTTTGAATTTTTGTTGATATATATATATATATATATATATATATATATATATATATAATTATTATGTATGAAAATTGTGATATGTATATGTATTATGTATAATGTATATTTCATAATTATATATATATATATATATATATATATATATATATATATATATATATATATATTATATATATACACGTATTCATGTATGTACTGTATATTCACTCAATATATATAGACACGTATTTATGTATATACTGTATATTCACTCCTACCTAATTTTCCAATGGCCTCGAGGGAAGTGAGGCAACAGTGTGTGCAAGATATCTCACCTTTACACAGTGGCATTGTCAAACTACATTCATTCCTCTCGGCATATACCCTTAAAAATTTATATAGATGTATGTATATATATATATACATGTGTATGTATGTCTGTATGTATATATATATGTGTATGTATATATATATGAAGAAATAGATCCAAAATTGCAACGGACATCTATAAGGGAAGGTTAATCCAAGTGACCGATATAGGTCAATATATATATGTAAAGGAAATGTGCTTGAGTGTACCCTGAAGCAAGAGAAAACGTACCTAAGACTGCAAGATCATAGTACAGAGCTGTTTGAGAGCTCTGGTTTAACGACCACTGCTCGAAGTAAGGTAACAAAAATAGGAAGCCGAGATGACCAGCAACCATAGGCAGCGACGCATAGGTACTCCAGTCAATGAAGCAACCCATTAATAAAGACAGAAGGGATTTTTTGAGTTCTCCCCGTGAATTAACGTGTCTGTCACACGCATAGTCGTGAGGGCTTGAACAGCGGTTCATCAGTGTCCCTGAAATTCCAAAAATAAACACTAAAATTAACTTAGATATTCCTTCTTTCCGCACAAAGTTTTCTTGTAAAATTTCGAAACTTCCCTTTTCGAGGGTAAATGAATTACCGCCCTCAAAGGAAGCATTCAGATTTTTCCTCGGAAGTTGATGAAAATTATTCAGGAGCAGATGATGTAGCCAGATGGCAGGAGAGAGAGAGAGAGAGAGAGAGAGAGAGAGAGAGAGAGAGAGAGAGAGAATATGTAGTTACGCATATATAGAGAGCGAGAGTGACGCCAATAGCATTATGGTCTGAATGCTATCGTTGTGTTCAATGTAAAATATTCGATGGATAAGAAATTTTACCGAGCTAATCCGACAAACATTTAAGATTTCAAGTAGCTCAAGCATCCTATCAATATGCAACAAAACATCAGTGCAATATAATGTCATTTAAGTTTTTTGAATGACTAAAATGGCATTCAAGAACTTACATGAAATATATTGCACTGGGGTTTTTATTGCATATTGATTATTAATGCCCCAATAATAACTGCGTTGCCAGTACAAAATGAAATATTAAGAATATCCTATCAGTATATACATTTTTCTAAAGTGTTTTCTTTCTACTAACACCAACCTGTCGACACCAACAAAACCATTAAGTAACGGTGAGCCCTCATAATACAACAGGGTGGGACACGACTTGAATAACAATGGAATTCCACCGGCAGAGTCGTTGCATCTTGTTCTAGGCTAAATTGCCCGGCAGACGTGTCCTGCTTTTGTACGATTGCATTTCGTCGGTTTTATTTCGGTTTTTCGCCCCCTTTCCATAAGTTGGAAAGGGCGAGAAGACTGCTGCACGCTGTGGCTTGCCTTTTGTTCGTGATTTGCGTATTATTCATAAATATCTGAATTGATGTAAACATATAGCTTCATGAAAGTTTATTTTTATCCCAAACTTCATATATAATATATATATATATATATATTATATATATATATATATATATATATATATATATATATATATAATCAGTATAGCTACAAACGTCCTTTAATATCCATTCGCTCTACCTCGGAAATAATATATTTTCATATATGTTACACACACCCGTGGGCTCGACCAACGAAGGACAAGAACTCAGGACTACAGTGGACGCTTTAATCACACGGTGATGTGATAAAAGTTATATATATATATATATATATATATATATATATATATATATATATATATATTATATATATATATATATATTTATATATATATACATACATACATATCTACAGTATATAAAAAGTGTGTGTATTGTGTACTTGAAAGTGTATACATTTTTATTCAGTGTTTAAATACTCGGGCAGCCATAAATTACTACAGTATATACATGTTTACAGGTATTAATGACATATATGTTCCAAAGATATTAACATGCGGCTACATGTCCGGTATAATTTTAGATGTAAAATAGCCTTTCAAAATAATGTTAGACGAACTCCAGGCGATTTTGTAGGCGCCAGCGCTGAAGCTCGAGAAATAAGTATATTTCATATACATGCACATACAGTACGCTGTGTCTGCTAGACTTAATCTCTTTTCCAGATATTACCAGAGACCTAATCTGTCTGGAAGCCGTGTGGCTTGTGTCTAAGCTTAAAGCAAACAGCATTTCAAACATTGATGTATAAGGGATGGTGTCACGTCATGTAGTTTATTTGGTTTTTTACCATATGTTGCAAATATTTAGATTAAAATGTTATCTGTGCTTGTTAGAAGATTGTTAGCACAACCCAAAATGCATAAGATATTTTTTTATGAAGGCCAGAATTAATAAGTATTTCTACTTACTTTTGTCATACGCACAGAACGCACCATCTCAAGGTACACACATACACACACACATATGGATGTGTGGATATCTGTATGTTTGTATGTATATATATGTATGTGTATGACGCCCAGCTTTGCTCTATCAATCAGGTAGTGGAACTACAAGTGGTTCGGAATTTTGGCCAGATTCAAAATTTAGTTTAACCTTTGACATCTAGGTGTGACCTTGACCTTCGGCTCGCTCTGCACATGGACATCATCAATGAATTATACGTTCCAAATAGTCTGCCTTATATAGTTCAATTTAATGATATGGGCAAGTTTTAATTCTCATTCAGCCTTTGCAATCTCAATATGAAATTGACCTCGCATGCACATCAGCTTCATGAGTGGATCATGCATGCCGAATAGAATAAGAATAAACATTTTTGGAAGCATTGAATTCATTTTTGACCTTTTACCCTCAAGTATAACCATGTCCGTGCCATGGACCTCACTGGCGCTGGGTTCATTTGCATTTTACATGTGAAATGTCAAATCTGTATGTTATAGCTATGCAACAAAGTAAAAGGTAAATACCAATGTGACCTGTGATCATAACCTTGACCTTTGCTATGTATGTTGGCTGCTTTTGTTGATTATGAATGGAAAATATGAGGTGTATCTTGTTTCAAAATTAAGTCCTAGGTTACATTCTTCCTTGAACTTAACTATACACATTGACCTGTGTTTGTGAATTATGCATGCGATTGTTGAAACTCATGTTTAATATGGCTTAAAGACCATAGCTATAAATAAATTCCTGTAAAGAGTGTTCCTTTTAGTGTTGTCTCGACCTCACTCTGACTTAGGCTTCATTAGAGGACTATGTAATGTAAGTGTAAAGTCTCTAATTTGCAAGATTCAAAAGTTATTGCAAGGTTATGCTATTCGCTCTCTAACCTTTACTTTGTGGGCTATAAAGCCTCTTGTAAAGTTCAACATTTACGGCTAAGGATAAATTACCTCTTGACCTTTGAACTCTATTAATTTTGGCTAACTGCAAGGCAGGTTCAGTAGTGCAATATGCATACAATATGTGACTTTTGACCATTAAGTATGACTTTCACCCTAAACTCACTTCGGCTGTCAGCTATCATTAGTAGGATTCTGCATGGCAGATGTAACTTCTTCCTCAAGTATATTTTAAATTTTTAATGAAAACTAAATTCCTCTTTGGCATTTGACCTCTTTAACTGACTTCATTATTTGATTTCATAAAATATGAAGTCTTTATCTCAAATAGTTCCAAAGTTATGGCCAAAGTTAGATGCCCTTTTGATCTTTGACCCTTAAACGACCTTGACCTCATTTGGCGCATCGGCATGTGAAATATGAAGTGTCTGGTAATGTTAAAAAGAATGGTCTAAGTAGAAGTTCTTTGACTTTTAACGATGATTCTCTCTCTCTCTCTCTCTCTCTCTCTCTCTCTCTCTCTCTCTCTCTCTCTCTCTCTCTCTCTCTCTCTCTCTCTCTCTCTATATATATATATATATATATATATATATATATATATATATATATATATATATATATATATGTATATCTATATTTGTAAATAGATTTTATATATATACATATGTATGTATGTATGTATATATATATTTATTTATATATATATATATATATATATATATATATATATATATATATATATATATAAAGTTGTAATATATGATTTTAAAACTGTATGACCATGTACGTCATTACATAAGACAATCAGTATTATTTTTTTCACTTTTCCAGACGATGCTGATTTCACCCTGGCACCATTCATGGCCCCCCGGGAGGAAAGTGCATTCCTTAATTTCATTCGTACTCCATCTTATTGCAGTAGCCAACGCTTCAAAGCGACGTCCAGGGACATGTGAACGTGCTAGGTTGTGAGGTAAGTTATATTCTGTATTCAATTCCATTTATCTTATTTTTGTTGTCACTAGCCTTATTTGTGTTTAGTTCCAATCGTGACATCTCGGTTGTGTATATTGTATTCAAGAAATGTAAGTTGTTCAGTGAAACAATGCTAGCTCGTTTTTATAAAACTGTATGACCATATATATATATATATATATATATATATATATATATATTATATATATATATATATATATATATGAAATTTTTATCACACATTCATATACAATCATGAAGCTACAAATGTTTAATATCAATTCCATCTACTTGCAGAATATCCCTGATTGGGAATTATCACAAGGGAATTTTTAAGTGATAAATGGATTGGTACTGCCTGGTCTCGATCCCTCGACACAGTACCTTCCAACGACTCCATTCGATGGTAAACCTTGAAAGGTGAGTTCTGTTAACTTATAAATATAAATTTATCTATATATATATATATATATATATATATATATTTATTGTCATATTTACGCACACACACATATGTCCTACGACTAAAACATTTTGTGTTTTCCATCTACCAAAAGTTGTCCAAAACAACACTGAAGAGGGTAGATTTTACACATTCTTAAACAACTGTTTCCCTGACTGATAGGTAATAATTGTATATAAGATATATATATATATATATATATATATATATATAATGTGTGTGCAATGCTATGTGTGTATACATACGTTTTTACAGGAAGACTGAAATCACCAGTTCATTTTGGGGATTTTGTAAATCCCTGATTTTCCAATCTTTCTGTAATTATACACACACACACACACACACACACACACATATATATATATATATATATATATATATATATATAATAAAATGTATAAATCTACTAAACAATAGTAAGCACAAATGTGGTTTAATATGCAGTCCACTAAAGCTTGGGAGTAACTTACAACAGAGAGAAATTACGATGAATAAGTTTGAGGATGAAGCACTTAGCAGTTATAAATCCCTGTTATTCCTGAGGTATAGTTAATTGGATATTAAATGATATTTGAGGCTTTGATATTTGAGACCAAAAAAGTCAATCATATATATATAAATAAATATATTTATATTATATATATATATATATATATATATATATATATATATATATATATATATATATATATATATATATATATATATATATATATATATATTTTTTTATGAATGTACGCCACTGTATCGCTTATTTTCTTAATGGTTCAGTAAATTTGCCGTTTGACTAGGGGGATAAGGTATAGCCACAGTATAGGGAGTGACAGGAGATTTTTAGGGAGTGGGAAAACACCTGAGAAGCATAATGACTGTTCCCTTCTTTTTAGTGAGATTTGTTACCTTTAATGTACCAGTGTGTCTTTGTGAATAATGTAAGTGTTAAGAAGCACAAATCTCGCTTAGCAACGTACCAGTCATTGTTATTTTTTTCTCTGGTTGCGGTATTTCGGCTGTATTGCATGGGCCTATTAATCACAGTAAACTCCAGCGCCTCTTGAAATACGTATTAATATGTATATTTATGTATATAGTGTATGCGTGTAAAGAGGATGGCTAGAAGCACATCCATTTCTTACGATTTAGAAAATAATCGCATAAAACTTAACACATTGTTATTTGTGATAGTCAAGTGACGCAAATAATCCTCTTGTTCTCGAGCAGTCTAGAATTTGATATCAATCAAGAGTTCCAAAGTCACAAACACAAATTATCTTGTCATGTCAGAAATGTTTGGAAACTAGTCGTGCAGATGGGTCTAACCTTTCTTAGCGTAAATGTCTTTCTCAGAAATCCCTATCCCAATCTAATTCCCGTGAAACAAGATGAAATACTGAATGTGACTGACAGATACAGAGAGAGCGTTATGTAGCATTTTATCTATATAATCTGGATATTACAACTCTAACAGAAAAAGTAGAGTACTGCCTTATCTTACTTAAAATTAAAAGCGTCCTTTTGCTTATTAAAGGGAGTTCTTATTTCCGCATGTTTCAGAGGCGCTGACAGTAGATGTATACAAAATTAAGTCTTGCTTATCTGCTTTGGGTTACTTGAAAATATATATAAGTTGATGCTTTTAAAAATGTGGATGTACCTTGTGCATAAATGTTTGTCTCAAAAGCAGGCTTGCATTTTCATTAATCTCTTCGTTTGCCTCAGTGCATTCCTCTGGGTGCAGTTGCCAACGTAGAGCCTCTCTCTCAAGTGAATGTCCCTGAAAAAATAAATAAACCCCAAAAGCAAGCTTTGTGCTGACGTGTCTATTGAATTTCACCCGAGTGGCGACATAATTTCGCTTACACGTTTCGTTAACTTAATCATGAAGAGAGAAAATGAAATTTTGTAAGATTCTTTGTCATGGTCCTGTGTTGCACGGCAAGATAGTTATTAATGATGGTCCAGGTTTATCCTCAAAGAATTTCTGTGAAATGCAAATTAATGGTTTTTTAATGCTTTAAATTCAGTGTTTGATAGAAGGAACAATACACAGTACGTGTGGAAATACTTTTTCAACTTCCCAGCGTAACAAATATTATCGCAAGCATAATCATTGTACAGTGTAACTCAGTTTATAGTTAATAATAGCATTGTTTTTGATTTGTCAAATAGGCAACGCAACCGAATTTTGGCGGTTTTCGTAATCGGGCGTTGTCCATTGTTTGAACAATGTGGTAGTGTAATCTGACTTTCATGCGTGTATTTCTTTTAGCGATTTGAATGTATTGTTTTCTGGGCTGCCGTTTGTATGTCACAATTTCTTCCAGTGAATTTTAACCTTTCATAATCGTCGTTTCTGGGACATGCTTTAAAGGTCTTGCAGCCAATCATTACATTTTCTTGTGCACTTTCTCCTGAGGGAAATTAAGTATTTTGTGATCTTAGGAACTCTTGACTTTAGGAATCCGGCATACTGATTTTATCCAAACATTGATATCCATGTTTCCCTCGTAGCATTTAATTTCTCTTCATGCGCACATTTCAGAAAGATATACGGATCGTTTCGTAATCTGGCGAGATTTGTGCAGCGAAGCATTTCAGATTAGGTTTTCTGCAAATTGTCATCAGACAAGATTTGTGCAGTGAAACTTTTGTGATCCGGGTTGCTACATTTTGTAGTCTTGTACTTGGTTGTCATGCTTCCATTTCACTAAGATTTAAGTCACGTATTCTGGAATTCTAATTTTATCCCTGCTCATGTTCTGTTAGGAATTTGAGCTTTATGCAATCTGGAATTCTTGCTGGCGTTCACTCATTATTTGTAGTGGAATTTAAACATATCATAATCTAGCATTTTAGCTTGTAATCGACATACAATGCTGATTTAAGTGCCATCCTACTGACACTAAAAGAAATTTAACTTAAATTTATGATGTGCTCTAAAGCTCTTAGAGGAATTTGAATTGCTAGCGTCAGTTGGAAATATAAAAAAAATATAAAATATTTTGATAAATAACAAGTAAATGGCTCAAAATTCCTACGATTCGTTTGGCATTTTTGGATACCTTCTCAGGTATAAAGAGGAAAAAGGGAGGATTGGCAGATCTCGCGAGAGAGCCTGATTGGTAGTAACCAGAAAATTATATGATGGTAATTATTAAACACTCCTAATTAGTGGATTTTTCATGTCAGAGCAGTTCCCAACCGTTCTGCATTGACTTGTGTGGCACTAAGTTTAACCAACATGGGGACTTCAGAAGTCATTTTCTCCCCTGGGTGCTGAGATGAGGAGGGTACCTATCTTTCCCCAAGGGGATATGTAAAGGATGTGAAATACAAAGTAAGAGGATTATTCAGTTTTGTCAAAGAAGTTTTGTTTTTTGTTTAAGATAATTTTATGAATTCGAGGAAGATAAAGTGTTTATAGAGTATGTACAGTGGAGTGAATTAATGTTTCCTGTAAGATTTAAGATTTCACAATATTTATTTATTAATTAATTTATTTTTTGGTCGAAATGATTTAAAACCGAAACATATTATTGAGGTCGATGATGATAATCATTATGATGCCTGATTACATGAAAAATCAATCATTTGATATTTAGTTCTTTAATTTTTAATGTACTTGAGAACTTCGTTTTTTGCCATTCTGCTATGCAGCTACACATTTCGATTGTCAGAAAATGCATATTACATATTTTGTTTCCATTTTTATTGCATTTAGAATACAAAATTAGGCTATCCAGAGCCTTAATTCGTAGATGAATTAATAGCAGTTCTTGTCATGGGACTGTGGGTACAGAAGAGAATAACGAAATTCAACGAGAGTTCATCTGTCCTGTATGTAATCCCAACAGTTTTGTGGTAGTTTTCTGTAATACTTATTAATTTGCTAAAAGAAGGAAAGAGAGACAGACAAGCGTGCAGACAGTCAAGCTTAGAGTTTACTTGATAGACAGGAAAGAAAAGTGATACATACATATATATATATATATATATATACATATATATATATATATATACAATATATATATATATACAATATATATATATATATATATATATATATATATATATATATATATATATATATATATATATATATTTTCCTTTTTTTAAGGGGTTGGCCACCTTTATTATAAAGTATCTTGGGGTAAGGTTGATAGCCTCTTGCCCTTTCTTGGCCCCAGTTGCGAGTACGGTTTTAGTGCTCTTGCCTTGAGCTGTGACACCCACGCACGTACATGAGCATTTTGGTTTTTTGTTACCTTGGCAATAATTTCCCCCATTTATATGTGTTTTACATTTGATAGGTATATTGAATAAGATGGTTGTATGTAAAGCCACCGTTAAGCTATGCATATATTGTGAAAAAATTTTTTAGCGTATAAATTTCTGGTTTAAATATTGCTGGTGAGGTGTGAATACAGTAAATTTTTTTCTCTTGTTGAATTGGTATAATATTTTTAACACGTACTCGTTCCACTTGTATTGTGGTCAGTTAAGCTTGCAGAATACACAGTAATCTGAGATAAGTGAATTAGGAGAAATATCCCCTGCACTTGTGACTGTGTGGGGTTTTCCTGTCACTAGCGTACTGTACCTTCTTTTAAAAACTGTTGCTGAAGTAAATTTACAAATGTGGGAAATAGTTTTCATTTTTGTGTTAAATTTAAAATGAAAATAGTGTCGGCAGGATCAACATCTAAAACAAATGTGGTATAAAAAAGTGACAAACGATGCAATTGATGATGATCATAGAGGACGAGATAATGAACTAACTGTCACAAGATGTGATGATTCCACATCACTAGCGTTCTAAAACAGCTCAAGCTTAGTCTGAAAACAACGCCGACAGAAAACATATATACTTCTGTTTTTGTTGATTCGAGAGTTCAGTATTAATGGGTTATTCTGTCTTCAAAAGAAAAATGCTTTATATAACAAAAGCGAAAGGTTATCTTTCCAAAATTAAAAGCAAACATATATTGTTTATTCTTTAGAAAATGCTCCAGTGCAATTTATCCCTTTTTCTCATCCATATTCTTTTGTTTTAAAAGTTTAGGTTTCTGTAAGTACTGTAGCTTAGTTTAGAATACATGTTTTGACACTTTTTTTTATTGTATTGTTAACTGAAAAAACATCTTTGTTGTAGGTTACTCAGATGGTTTTAGTCTTATTAAGAAATATCACAGTTAATTTCGCACAGGATTTTAATGTTTCAGAGTTCTTGCTTGCTGCGATAAGGCTTTTCACAGCGAGAGAGAGAGAGAGAGAGAAAGAGAGAGAGAGAGAGAGAGAGAGATTTTCTCAAATAAATCTCTCATTCATAGAGTTTAATGATCACAGGTCCTCACAAAAGTTAATAGAACAATCTCGACAAAATTTCTACTTTCCTCAGTCAATATTCTTTCAGAGGTATTTGATTTTGAACCAATAAACAAACTGAAATCGTATAAACGTTTAAATATATTTTCACATTCATGGCTGTAAGTGTAAATCTGTAGGAATGTCAGTATTTGTGGGAGCAGATGTTTATGGTCGTGAAACATAATCGCTGCGAAATATTTCCCCCTGTCAAGAGGGAGTTTACATTTTCATTAATTTCTCCCTCGGCTTTATTTTACTATTCTCGTTGTAATGGCCAAAAAGGATATTTTATTTTCACGTTTATCTCGGAACAAACAAATTAAACGAAATGTTTTGTACCGTTGTAGTGATTAAGTTAAGTCAGAGTGGGGACATAATTGTACTTGGAGGGTTTTTTAACCATGGCCTTGAAAGTGAAAATTTAATTTTGCCACATACTTGGCATGGGTAAATATTTTAGCGGAATAATTGTCAGTGGTAACTTCCTGTGAAACATGCTTTTCAAGAACAAATAAAACGTCAAAAATTTATTTATACGGTGTATGGTAACAACTGACAAAGATATATTCTCAAGCCAAATTTCATCCAGAATTTTATTTGACATTGAATTTTATCCCAGTAATTCGTGAACATCAGCATTTCAGATCTTGATCCATTTTTACAGAAAAGTTTTACGCCTTTGCAGAGGTTCTGTTTGATACCAGTTTTACGCCTTTGCAGAAGTTCTATTTGTTACCACTTACGTGTGGGTATCGTCATTGAGAGGTTTTGGCCTGAAATATTTTGTGACTGAAAAGTAGATCAAGCCCACAAAATGGCGGTTAAGTGATAATGCCCATCAGGGCCCCCTGTATGTTCAGTAAAAAAAATATATATAATAACGAGAGGTGATATATATAACTATTTTTTAAGTTTGTCAATACGGTATACAATGGGCAATAAGATCTGTGGATAATAGATTTGCTGTCGTCCAACCAAAGACTAGCCTCTGAACCGCCAGTAATTGTAATGATGGAAAATGAAGGACACCTTGGCCTGAGCAACGAGACGGAACATCACGTCTCTAGTTTCGGGACTTCATGTTTTTCCTTTTACTCATATGACAGTCATTTTGATGATATGGGTGCATTCGTAATACAGTAATATGTATGGCTCCTGTTCATTCTAAACCCGTTTTAAATATCTTATGAACCTTTTGTGTTTGCGACTGACAAGAAAATATACCAGCCGTCACCGCCACATAAACTCCTGTTTAGTGCGACGACTTTTTGTATCCTAATTTCGGTAAGCTTTGTCGGACGATGGCCTCGGGATATTTTATTCAAACAAATATTTATTTTATTCATGCTCAGTAAAGAAAATTATTCAAAATGCCTTCAATAGCTAATCAGCGAAACATGAATTGTAGACTGACAATAAAGCATAAATATGAAATCTTACTGTATTAATTATTAATGAACTTAAAATATTGATTTACGGCATACTAATAATAAAAGTCTCAAGATATAACCTAATTCGGGACCCCCGCCCAGGGGAACGTTCTGACACCCCATGCATGGGTATGGGCACAGGCTCACATTCTACCACAAGTTCCAGCCAACCTCCCACCGCGAGTGACTGCCCACCCCCGCCGACCAACCCCCCATCCACCCAAAGGGATCAACTCATTCATTTCTCAATATCGCGAGTAACCATGGGTACATTAAATATAATTTCATGGAATATTTTTGGCCAATCCTGAACATGTTCTGCAAAGACTTCAAAGGTAATATTGCATTGCAAAAAATGCTCATTTGGCCACCCGACCTTGACATCTGCAATTCAGTGCATGAAGACTTCAGAACTTTTTCGACCTCATCGATGCAAATTACAGATCGCATCGTAGCCGGTCGGCCATAGGGGCCTTTCTTTCCTGTGGCAGAAAAATTTATGCAGTACAGGGAATGTGATGCCCTATAGGAGTAATAGACTGGTGGGTCTTCAAGTGACAGTAGGGGACTCTAAGATCCTAATAATTAATGTTTGTATGCCCTGGGAAATAACAATAATTTTGATCAATACTGCATGATCATAGGTGAGTTACACAATATTATCCACGATTCTACTGCTGATCATATTGGTATAATTGGGGACCTTAATTCTCATCCCACAAAACAATTCTATAACGAACTTACTCGCTTCTGTCAAATCACGCTCTCCAAATTAGTGATGTGATGCTCCTTCTCCCCTCTTCTTATACCTATGTACAAAACAGAACGGACACAATTACAACCTCCTGGCTGGACCACTGAATCACTTCTCCGCACCTTCATGAATCAGTTGTGACCTGCAACATTCGCTACGATCTTGCAACAGGCTACGATCACATTCCCTTACAGGTGTCATTCAGTAACCCATCCCTCCTTACAGTGAACCCCCTAACTAGTCGCCAACCTGCTGTGAACTGGAACTTTAAAAGCCACCAGAAAACCAGATCCTTTAGGTTAAGGGTGACCACGGAAAATAGGTTGCGGTCAGGAGCTCAACCGGCAGACGCCTTACTTTGCACTAACCCCATATGTAGAAATGACCACCACAGGAGAGATCTTAAAGAATTCTGTTCGAATATAATATCTGCTATGCTTGCCTTCGGCAGGGATACCTTTAGATCTTGTCATGGCAACTCTCGTAACATACCTGGCTGGAATGTATATACGCTCTTGAGAAATGTTTTTACTGTGGAAGCAGAATGGTAGCCCGAGGGAAGGACACTTTGCATTGCTAATGAGGCAGGCGAGAGCGCAGTTCAGACTTGCTCTTAAGCACTGCAGACTAAATGAAAAGCAACTAGAGCAGATTCAGTGTCTAGAAAATTAGAATCTGGCGATTACCCTTGTCTTTTGAATGACATTCAATCCCTAAATCCCAAAACTAAGAAGCTATCACAGAGAGTAGGAGAAGCCGTCGGGGACGAGGCTATCGCAAGAATGTGGGGCGATCACTTCAGCGCTATCCTGAATTGTATAAACGATGAAGACTCCCGAAGGGAAGTAGATAACGTCCTTACTGATAACATTGTTTCATTTCACCAATCATATTACGCCAGGTAACATTAGCGATGCCTTAAACAACTTACCAAATAATAAATCGCCCCACTGCAATGGTCTTCTTGCAGAAGCTTTCAAATTCTTCCACCCGATAATTTACATTTTGCTGGCTGTCCTGTTCAATGCGTGCATAAATCACCAGACTCCCAGACTCCCTACTCTTAGTTCACTTAATAGCATTATTCAAAAACAAGCTAAATGATGTCTTAATAGCATTAATCAAAAGCAAGCTAAAGGATGCAACTGACCCTGGCAGTTATCGCGCGATTGCAATTACTACAATTGCGTCAAAGATACTTGAGTTGGTTCTTCTAGTGAGACTTCTCCCCTTTCTATTTACTACTGACAACCAGTCCGGATTTAAAGCAAACCGCTCAACCGACACCTGCATCTACATCCTGAAAGAATTGCTGAATTATTACCTATCATCAGCCTCTCCTGTATTCCTGTGTTTTGTAGATGTGAAAAAAGCATTTGACTGAGTAAACTACCTGAACCTCTTCCTAAAGCTGCACAAAAGAGGCACACCTCTATATTTAATTGCCATTTTATATTGCTGGTTCTCCACACGTCAGTTCTGTGTCAAGTGGGGTAATGTATTGTCGTACAACTTTGGTTCCCTAAACGAGCTCCATATCTGTTTAATACGTGTACAGATGCCCTGAATGTCAAACTGAACTCACTTCCAATCAGATGCTCTGTCAACGAAACAACAATAAACAATCTCTGCTATGCCATCAATATGGTTCTGATTTCCTCACCAGTGCAAGGTCTCCAGCGACTTCTTGACACTTGCCACAGATATGCAGAGGAGTTTTATATCCAACACAATGAAACCAAGACGCAGTGCATATCTCTGCTCCCGAGATCGCTTAAGTATATTACAGAACCACAAGTTTTCCTCGGAAATCATCGTCTAGAATTCGTGAATGAATTTCTGTATTTGGGCCACGTCATCAAGGACGACCTAAAAGATGTGGCAGACATAGAACAGGGGCGTCGTAAACTGTGAGCTACTAACAACATGATTGCAAGGAGGTTTGCCTTCTGTCACCGAAACGCAGAACTGCTTCTCTTCCGCTCGTAACTACTACAGCATACATGGGCGTTCCCTTTGGACGAGCTGTACCCGAGAGTCCATGAGATTTATTACCTTTGTTCACCGTGACGTTCTGAGACGCCTCACCAACACACTTCGCTACCACGCTGCCACGCAGATGTTCATAGCAAACTGCCTGGATAATTTAAAAATCATTGTTAGGCGAACAATGTCCAGTCTGATCACCCGAATGGGAAACAGCAGCAATTCGCTTATACAGTGCATCCTAAGCAGTGAGGCAAGATGATGATCTGAAATGTGGGAAAGATGGGTTAATGAGGTGTATTTTCCATAAATGGGGTCATCTTCCTTCACACTGGGGTGGCCTGAGTTACTGTATATACTTATTCTCTATTTTTGCAGTGTATTAAAATGTCATCTGCAGAATCTTATTTTATTTTATTATTATTATTATTATTTATGAGAATTCGTAAATGCCTAAATGGTTTTTGTATTTGTCCAGAAGCATCTAGGTCAACGAAGCACCCAGAACTCGACAGTGAATTAAAGTAATGGGTGAATTGGGCTTAGTTGTTATTTGTAAACTGTGGGTGGCATAGAGAAACTAGAAGTCTGTGAAATTTTGCAAGGTAGTAGAAAATGGCCACGAAGGCGCAGCCAGCCTGCCTTGTCACATGAAACTAGAACCTTGTATTGTGGAGTACAATCCATTTTAATTCGATCTTAAAAGCTTGTTCTCATGCAGATTAGTGGGTACTTTTTAGTTAGAATCAAGTTGGCACGGTGACGGATAAACAGAAGTGGCCATCGCTCACAAATAAGCAAATGTGGGTACCTCTCTTATATAAGCAAAGGGGAGTGGCAATTGGTAACTGCACAACAAACGACCCTAGAATGTCTTTTCTAATTTCATGAAGAAAAGTACTGAGTTAGTAAGGAGGTGAGGTAATTTGATCCAAGTTGTACCGGTACTTTAATAGATGAGGCAGATCTGGTGACACAGCTTTTTCATAAGGTAAATTCTCTGATTATTAAACAAGAATCAGTCCATGGTCGTTCCTTCTCTAATAAACGTTAGATCCACGTCAACCCCAAATCCGAAGGATTTTTCGTGATCTTTGGTATGATATCTTTCATTCGGCGGGGAGAGTAAATTTTTGAAGGTTTACTCGTGTACCTTTAATTATTCAGGTGACTTTTGGCTAAAAAAAAGGAACGTAAGATTAAAGCATTAATCAAGGAGCTCGTCCTGCACGTGGTTTTTCAATTAACTTTGATGATATTTGATGATAAGAGAGAACATTCACTCCCTCATTGCTGTGATGAAGAGATTAAAAGTTTGCTGTCGTAATAACTAAAACGTGTATAAAGAAAGACCTAGATGATTATTAAGGTACGGCACAAATCTCCCTCTGCGTCGGTTAAACACACCATCTTATAAGATTTTTGTGCTGCAATCATTCTTTGCTCTTAGAAATGATGTTGGCTTTCTTTCTCTCATGATTTAGTACCTTATTTTCATTTCGTTACTTTTTATCTCTCCCCTTCCGTTTTTCCGCATTTCGTTCTCTCAAGCATTTGACGGTGCGGTGGGGACAAAATTGAATGCTTTTCACTGCGAAATATCCTGATGAAAGTGGATGGTATTAAATGGCCATGGAGGGATTTTACAGAAATTTTGTATGTCGAGTTGAGACTTGATTGATATTTCTTAATTATTAAGTCTCTTATAATAGTTAGTTCTTACATTACTTCGTATATGTATCCGTACGCAAAATTTCATTTCAGTATTACTATATGTAGTTATGCTATGTCAATCAAGCATTGTAGAAAGTACAGTAATTAAACAGAAAGAAGTATGGCCAAGGAGTGACATATACGCTTCGATTATTTCGCATACACAAAATATTAAGCACTTTGATTTTATGTTTTTTAGATACAGATTTTCAGAATGCTGTGGATGTAAATGAAAAGAAAATTCCTTCTCCAGGAGATACTGGTGTGCGAGGGTCATGGCACACATAAATGGTGAATATATAGTTATAAGTGCCTACGTTTGTTGATAAGCTGATAGATCTGGATTAGTTTTAATTCAAATGGGGGTTCATCTTCATTCAGTTATTAGAATTACTTAACACCTGCGTAGAAATTTACTTCGTATTTCAGTTCCCAAAGAAATATTCTTAAGGAACATTCTTATAAGAAAAAGGCTAAACATATCTGTTCCTCAATAGTTCAGCGACTTAGTGATGAAACTGCGTTTTTTGCTACCAGCATGAAATTTGCACAAAGGTGCCTTTCGATATCCTAAAAAGATCTGGATGTGGAGATATTTGAAAAAATGGGTGTAAATAATTTTTTTCGCCCATTTTTCATAATGGCCGCCATAATTGCTAATTTGGTCTATCTTTGCTTCGGAGGTAGCTGAAATAACAATTTTGGTGTCGTAATATGTTTTTGCGGTCAAGAAATTCATTAAAACATGAAAACGCTCTGAGTCTCTTAGTATTAAAATTACTTGAAATCAGATTTATCAAATTAAATTACAACAAGCGGATAATCCTGTTTCTAAGATAGGTTAAATGGTAAATGTAATGAGTAAAGCTATGTTATGAAATAAAAAAAATCCCTAGACACTAAAATATCCCCATTGTGAAAAAAAAAAATAGTTTCCATAGTGTTATCATAATTATGGAGAAAAGAAATTGAAATCCATATTTAAATTTAAATGCATTATACCAGAATTAAGGCGAATTAAGTCTTCTGTGAAATTCCTTAAAATTTTATACTGTACTCCAAAATTCATTTTCTCATGCTGCGGTACATTTACACAGGGCAGTACACTTTAGTGACGCCCTGTAACACTTGCATCCCCCCTTGCAACCCTTTTGTGCAGCTGCATGTTAACAGTTCTCGGCAAGACTTGGATGCCTGTGTGAGGGTAGTCCACGTTGGTTCCCACTGGTCATTGGCACTTCTA
This sequence comes from Macrobrachium rosenbergii, assembly GCF_040412425.1. Lineage (NCBI taxonomy): Eukaryota > Metazoa > Arthropoda > Malacostraca > Decapoda > Palaemonidae > Macrobrachium > Macrobrachium rosenbergii. The sequence continues at coordinate 5,874,240 of NC_089757.1, read as the reverse complement.
GTCCATCCCCAGTGGCTTGGGTCTGGAAGTAGTGGTGACAGTACACAAGCCTGTCCCCATACATGTCCTCCTTGATACACCGCTCATTTAGTATGTTCTTTAAGAGCAACTTTTGTATGGGGAATATTTTTTGTAGACCTATTCCTCTTTGCAAATAGGTGTCTAGCTCCAATCACCTGTCTGGTCACTTTATTATCATACAGGTGTATAACAAATCGTTCCATTACATTAAAATCACTCTCAGTAATGTCAGAAGGAGCACATGATATTGTATGGAATGTTGCTGTGACCCCATCGGATGCCTTCCAAGTCTGCCAAGCTGCATTCTTCCCATTCCACCAAAGGACGACACAGTATCACAACCAGTTATGCTATGGAACATTGGTAGACAGCTGGATTTTAATGACCCAAGATATGCAGCTATATCGTGTGCTGGAAGGTAACGAAAGTTATTTCCCACTCCAAGTGCTGTCCACACTTCATCAAGAGTGAGTGGGTTAACAAAAGCTGTTGCCAAAACTACTACATCTGTGTCGACTGTTCTCAAAAGTGCCCTCTTGCATCCACTTCTTGCTGCATGCATCAGATGTAATATCATTCTGGAGTCAGCCTCTTCATGCTTACATGGCTTTAATCTGGCTGTTTCATATTCTGTGTTTGCAAAGGACTCTCTCTCAAGATGTTGCAATGATAACCTTATCACTTTAAGTTGACATTGATTGCTCTGATAAATATTCAAACAGTTTAGTCTTGTTTTCATCTATGCGGAGAATCTCTTGCCATTTTGCTGGAATCATAGTGCCTGCTTGTACTCGTCTTCTTACACCTCTTCCTCGACGTTCTCTTGCAGATGTTTTCAATGAATCCCTAAAGTATTGATCCCACACGAGATCTATTCTAGATCTTTAGAAACCTGAAGCACACGATCATAAGAAACAGAAAGACCCAGCTTGAACAAGGTATCAATCAAATCGCGCGTGTGTGTCTTTGCATGAGTCATGAGGCCCAGGTAGAGGAGCAGAGGCGTTTAATTGTCCTTAGTATGGCGGGTTATACCAGATGCATCGTTTGGACTTTTTCTGCTATTGAATTTTAGCAGCTGGGCAATGGTAAGTTCACTTTGTTGGTTTGTGCTTGCATGTGATTTAATATTAGGTCCTTCCAAAATCACTGAGACTAATGCAAGTAGAGACTGTGGAATGGATTTAGCCTGACAATCATCATCAAATGAACCCTCGATACTTGAGTGTATATTGAACATTCTGTGCTTATAATTTTTGCAGCTTTTGCTAGATAAATTGCTTCAGTATCATAATGCTCTACACATGCATCCTTAAGAACACCTCTGAACTACTTATCAAAGGCGAGGAAAATATCTCTTCCTTCTTGATATGCTCTTAAGTCATGGAAATAGGCAAGTAGCTTGTTCTTCAACCTTGTATTATGGACTCTGTTTTGTGATTTTATCCCAAATTTTTCAAGGCGATCTGCATATAGTGCTGTTAAATCTGCAAGACTGAATACTAGTGTGTCAGCCCATTAACATTCTTCAATGAATTCAGTCAGCTCAACAAACACAATGCCCTTTCTTTTATTTTCTTGTTTAGATAGTTCAGTACCACACTTTTCCTTGTTTTGGGATTGTGCTTTTCTGTATAAGTCTATAAGGCAAGCAGGGTGGTACTTTGCTTCTTGAGCAATCAAGTCTCCAGAACTTAATTTTACTAGAAGTTTTTGGTCCTGTATTTGGAGAGCACATGTACGCATTTTGAAATCGAGTTGAAAGGTTGCTGCACTCTGTAAGTCTGTTGATTTTCCTGACTTTTCAGCTCCCCAAAAAAAAAAAAAACTAAGAGTACTGGAGGAGTTAGTTTCATGCTTTCAATATATTTTGTGGAACTAGCTTTAGATGGTGATATTGTTGCCTGACGTTTCTTTTCTGCTTCTTTTTACCAAAGTATTATGAATTTTAAAAAACATGATTTATGCCATAATGCACTATTACTTTTCAGACAGTGTTCAGTGCCTTGACCTTCATCAAGCCTGGACACATTTAATTGTAGAGGAATACTACCAAGCTCTTTGAACTGACCCAAGTTTTTAGCTAATGCAGTGTATCCAGACCCAAAATCGGATCGCTTTGATTTTCTTGGGCATTGTAGTGGCTCAGATGTTTTATTTTGACATAAAATATGAATTCCTTGATCCCAAAAACATAAGTAACGACACCAAAATTGTTATTTCAGTTACTGAGAAGCAAAGGTTGACTAAATTAGGAATTATGGCGGCCATTTTGAAAAATGGCAGAAAAAAAATATTTACACTCACTTTTTCAAATATCTCCATATCTTTATCTTTTTAGGGTGTCAAAAGGCACCTTTGTGCAAAATTTCATGCTTGTAGCAAAAAATGCACAATTAGCCCAAAATTGGTATTAAGCCGCTGGACTACAAGGGATAATAATAATAATAATAATAATAATAATAATAATAATAATAATAATAATAATAATAATAATCACCCTTTCAGTACCCATGAAAATGCATGGAAGGTTCTGTAGATGATGTTTCTGAATTTTCTCTCTTTTATTAATCCGATCAGAGGAAAAGGTGTTCTACCACTCCAGGAGAATAAGGTGATTTTGAATGGAAGCCAAGAGAAATAAATGTTATGAAAAGAGAGTCCTGTTTTTCTTTTATCTTTCCAAACTCACTGATTCCAGTTCTGGAACCATCTGGAAGGAGAAAACGGACCCTGACCATTTTTCCAGTGAAAGTTACCGAGGATTCAAAGCGTCCCGGAATTTGGATCCCATTACGAATTTTCCCTTCACAAGTTTCCTTACTTCGTGATCACGAAAACTTTTGTTTGCTTTCTCTCCTTGGCGCGCGTTCTCTTTCTCTGTAGAAGTTTCTCTTGTAGTGTTATGTTAGGCATATTAACGTTACATTTGCGTTGGTAAACATTAAATTTAGTTTAAACTGATTTTGTTTTGTAAACTTTTCCTTTATAACTTTTTTGTTGTGTCATTATGTGCGGTAGCGTATGGGTGTCAACATGCGACCATTCTGAAACCCTCAAAACCTTGAAAAATAACGGTAAGAGTGGAAAGGAAAGTTTTATGTGGTTGCATCTCAAAAGCTTTCGAGTACTACTCCAAGTTCCTCGTTAAGATGGAAATAGGTACCGCACTCTTTGAAGTTTGAAATTGCTTGCCCTTTCGTTTTCTTTTGTGATGGCTTCCTCTTTTAATGTCCAAACCAAATGGATGTCAGGCATAGACGAACGCTGATGGAGAATGAGAATAAGAGAAAGATTCTCGAGAGGAAACACATTCACAGCAAAAGCCATATTGTGAGACATCACCACGAGCGATTTAAAATGAAACCTTTGTCTTCGGTTTTTGAGAAAAACCCAGAGGCAGAAAATACGAAAATTCTGTTTTCATTTACTCTGGTCTTTTACAGTGGTATCCTTTTGAGCATTTACATAAAAACGTTGAATATTCAAAGTTTTTCCTTAGCATTTGAGAATCGTAAACTAAGAAGAAACGACGTTCTGTAAACCGACTCAAACATTTTTTTTCTTTAGCTTTTCTGAACTGAAACTGATTTTAGACAATAACCATGTGGTTTTGATTCTATTAAATCGCTGTACGGAGGGGATTTTCTTCTTGTCTGTTTGTATTAGCGCACCAGCATGAAGGATTATCGAAATGAAAAAAGGACAAATAGTTTCTGAATGGGATTGTGTTTACTAAGCTTAGCGTGAGGTTTGGAACTGACCATGAAAGTATTGACAGTTAATCCCCTGCTGGCTTTGCTCTTATATGGTAAATATAGATAATAAGTTTGAAAGACTGAAAAATCAGCAATTAGACCGTTCAATATGAAGAATCCAGAATCCCAGTGAGTAAATGAAGATGTCCGAGAAAAATGAAATTTGAAAGACTTGAGATATCTGAAGTGACCGAAAAAAGGGTTGTTGATCAGGGTTGTTAATCGGATGAATTGCCTTCGATTCACTCACATCTCGAAGAGATATTCTCTTCTAATTGGGGAGTAATGTTGTAAACAGGGGATGAAGTAGAGGCTGGTGACCTAAGATATAGCTGGTGTTTTATTATACTGTCCCAGTTTATCTGATTTTTTAAGTGCAACATTGGATAAAAAGTTTAAGGATTTGATTCTCAATTTAAAAAGTAGTTACTTCTCAAATAGGATTGCACCTAAGATAAAGAACAGTAGTTAGTAATTTGTTCAAAGGCATAACTTGCCAAATTTAACAGGTTAGTTAGTAATCTGATTTTTGAACTTGCAAAATTTAGTTTAGAAAGTTAGTAATTATGTTCTCTCCAAAAAATATAGTTTAGAAAGTTAGTTTGAATTATGTTCTAAGGCACTGAACTTTAAAAAAAGGTTAGATAGGTCTAGTTACTTCCACAAATTTAGTTTAGAAAGTTTAGTTAGTATTGGGCAGAAATTAGTTAGTAATTATGTTCTAAGGCAAAAGGATAAAGAACAGTTAGTTAGTAATTATGTTCTAAGGCACTGAACTTGCACAAATTTAGTTTAGAAAGGTTCTCAAGATCATAACAGATGATGTTAAAGGAACTCGAGACAAAGTGCCGGCAGCAGGAAAAATTTGGAAGGAGGAGGGAAAAGGAATATTCAACAAAAGGCTGAGTAGAAGAGGTAGAATGCAGATCAGTTATATAAAGCAAAAAAAAAAAAAAAAAAAAAAAAAAAAAAAAGTGTAGGTAAGAAAACAAAAACCAGGAATACTTCTAGAAATGGGGCTGGGAGCAGCTATTGTGTCATCAACAACAACAGGTATAAAGCAGGTACATATAAAGCTAGAAATGGCTAGGTAGTGAAGAGTAAAGCCGTAAATAGAAAGTCTGGCCTAGAGAACTACAGTATATGCCAGATGTGCCAAACGCCTTGAAGATATCGAGAACCACGATCGATGATACCCGGGAGGCCTCCAGAGAAAATGATCAAGTGGCAGTTGAATAGGGGATGTTTCAAGTAAATTTTGCCTTTTCAAGAACCATAATGGTGATCTGGAAGTAAAGTAGGACTCAGTATATAGTAGAAAGTAAGTGTTTAGTAAGTTATGCCTCGGATGCTTTAGAAGTAGTAGAAGTTCCAGCAATAGAATAGTAGTTGAAAAGATTAGAGAAGGCACCTCTGTGGGAAGGGCAGAACCAAAGCATGCATCTTAGAGAAATAGTAATGTTGGACTTGAAGCTTAAGGGGAAAAGGCAGCAAAGCACAGGAGTCAGTTTGTATAGGAGGTATGTTCTTTTCCACAGCAGAATGACTCCGTGGACATTGCACAACAGATAGAATACATTAAGAGCACACTAAATGTTGTTACTCGAGCTATGCTATCTAGAGTAATACCGGAGAGGAACGAGAATATAGATAAAAAATATATAGCCCGATATATCGGACGTGATTACATCTTTAAGACGCATCCGAGAAGGGAATAGCGTTTATACTCCGCTGCTGTAAACTGGAAAGTGCGTGTCGGCCGGTCGTATCACATGGAAAAATTACAGACTGTCATTGCCCCTTATTGTTACGCGGTAGTAAATCCTATATATACTGCATTTCATATCGGTTTTATTCTCTCCAGGCACCATCCACCTTTTTGTTCGCACTGTAAGGAATTTCTTTACGAAAATCAGAGTTGTACAGCGTAAAGTATATGCAAAAATATGAACCCTTTCAGCATTCGTTTTCTATTGTTTTTATCGATTATTCGTTTAAGCTCTATTTACCATTTTGTTTTATTGGAGGCCATTATATTCTGCGAGATCTCACTTGTTGAGGTAACGTTTTTAATGGGTATGTTATTATTATCATCATTATATTTTATTAAAACAAGCATTTTCATAAAAGTGAGGAAATAACTGCCGGTGGATTATTTTTGTGTGTAATAAATTGTTCTTATTTTAAATCTCAAACTTGTATTGAATATTTTGTAACATGCAGGCTACAGTGAAAACTCGCTACCTTTACAACAGTTTATCATCTCTCTTCTCGTTGGAAAATATGGGAAGACTTAACTCTTTGGAATGGATAGGGCTTATAAATTTGATAGCAGAAGTAGAGAGACTTTTAATGTGTTTACGACAATATTTTCGTAAGCGTCGCCGTTGCAATACTGTGTTCTTCCAATAAGCAGAGGGTAGTCTACCTCTCTAATCTGTTTCTCACTTTGTCTTTCGCCACCCGATAATTTTTGTCTATTTTCCTTTTGTAAACTTACTTTGTCTGTTGTTACCTTTGCGAAGCTTAAGTGTGGCACAAAACACAGATTCATAGTTAAGAGGGAGGTTCATTAAAAAGAGTGAACGTATTGTGGTGTAAAGAGATCGTTCCATTTCACTGTGAATTCTCTCGGGAAAATTTTCATGTCTTTATCAGATTTTTCCCTCCAGATATAATTTCTCAGATTTTCATCCGTTTAATCATGTTAATGACGCTCTTTGCTTTATGACCCCGAAATTGATTCTCTCTGGCAAAGGGTGAGGTTAATTTTTACGTTAATAATCTTATTACATTAAGCGCACTTGCTTTTTCTAAGAAGTGTCTTCTAAGTATGCTTATCCGTTGTGATGTAAATAAGATGTTAGTAAGACTAAAGCATGGTGCGTCTTGATTAGAGAAGACTTTGAAAGTGATTCAACTTTTCTAATGTAAAAGAAAATATATGAATTAAAGTTGCTTGTTACATATGAAGAGGTATAGGGAGACACTGCGATTACGATTGTTAACAAGGTGAAAAGCTTTATTGAAGAGCTTTTTATGTTTATATCCGAAAAGAAAATGAAAAATTGTTGAACCAGGCATACAACGTCTAACTTTTTATTAAAGAACTGATAGTGATACAATGTGGAGAATGTTGAGAGCGTATCGTAGGACTGTTAGTGACAAGAGAAATCGGGAGTTTTGCTGATGAGATTGAAGTTCGAGCAAGTATCAGCAAATGCCGCACGAAAGTTAGGTCTTGTTCGTAAGGCCTCACATATAACAGTGATCAAAATCAATGCAACCTGTTTTAGGTCATTTGTACTTCCTTTACTGCAATACTGTTCTCCGGTGTGGATGTCTGCGTCTGTCGTAGATTTATCTCTTTGAGATAGAGTGGTTCGTGGTGGTAGGTGATTGTAGCAGTTGTGACTTGGACCGTCGACGGATGGTCACTTGTTTGTCACTTTTTCATAAGTTGTCTTTCAACTGAGATCTTTCACATTCACAATTAATCCCTGATCCCCTTTACCTGCCGAGAGCAACCAGATTTGCTGAACAGCAGCACCAATATGCAGTAAATGCGCCTCGCTGTGGAACGTCTCAGTTCCAGAGGTTCTTTATTCTTCACTCCATTGGACTGTGGAACGGCCTTCCAGAGGATGTCGTTCAGTTGGACTCTTCTTTCTGTATTTCTCTTTACTTCCTCTTACTTCTTTTTAATGAACACCGTATTCTTTGGAAGCTTTAATTTCAAGTCAATGACCCCTGTGGGCTTGTTCCATATGAATAGGTCTCATTTATATACTGAATAATACTGTAATACTAATAATAATGTAAAATGTGAGCTATTGATAAAGTGTGCAGTAATGCCATGGCTTTGTTCTTCTGTGCTCTTTTATCGGTTAATTAAACGAACGAAAATGTGGAAACGTCAGCGTTGCTCTTGTTGGCCTAATAATCCCCAGAAAAATAAATTATTAATTCTAGTACACAGGATTAGTCAACTGTTTATTCTTTTATACATACCTTATTATGATATATATATATATATATATATATATATATATATATATATATATATATATATATAAATATTATATATATATGTATATAATAAATATATATATAATATATGTATATGTATATAATATAATGTATATGTATATATATATATATATATATATATATATATATATATATATATTATATATATATATATTATATATATATATATATATGTATATATATATATATATATATATATATATATATATATATATATATATATATATATATATATATATATATATATATATATATATATATATATATATATATATATACATATACATACATACACACACACCCGCTTGCTTGCTCACACTTAATACATAACCAAATGCATCTTATTAAAGCACATATGATCTTGCCATTCATAGGCACCCATGTAGGCTACTAGCACAAAGCAGTATATCCAATGATGGTAGAAGGCGTCGATAAAATATTAGATTAAGATAGATTGAAAGCTAAAAATTTCCTCTCTTCGCGCATTTCGTTTATCGCCTAAAGTAATTCTCGTTTCTTTTCCAAAGCACTGCTTGAACACTTCTTCTTGAAGCTCTCGCCTCCTTTTAGTGCAGCAGATAATTGCATATTTCATAAGAATCGTTCAGATAGTGAAACAAGCATGAAATTTTGCACAAGTGCTCTTTAAAGTTCCCTCTATCAGAAAAGGGCGCTGGCCACGCAAAAATTTAATATGGCGGCCAAATTCCAAGATGGCGGCCAGTATCGACAGATTTTGGCTAATTTTTCACTAGAATGGCATGTATTTGCTTCTAGCAATATGGTAAAGCTCTTCCATACTATTTCTTGTGAATATTATGTTTCTGTAGCTTCCCAGTACAGTTTACCTTTAAATATGGGGGCTATATGGCTGCCAAGAAAAGGTAGAAACAATAATTATAATGAGAAATAATGCCCGTTCAACAATTATCGTTTTAAGCATGGATCTTGGTTTCTGTGGTTTTAGATCCTAATGAGGCCATCTCTTTCGAATAACTCATCAATTTTGAAGGAAAATTAATAAATGTAAAAGAGTGTATGTCTGCACACAACCAGGGCACACTGGTGACATCACTGCTGTGTAACTCAGCATGGGGTTCAGTGCCAGCTAATCCAGCTTTACTAATCCTGTAGTCTTAGACTAGTAGTTGTAGTATAGTTTAGTTTAGTGTCCCAAATGCTTTCTAACAGCCCCAGACCAGCTATAGTTAGATAGCCGCACCTGAATAGACAGGATGTGCCAGCGGGAGAGCCGAGCCAAAAGGGTATGGGGGCTGTACATGATGGTTCATGTACTTACCCGGATGGTGTACAGATCACACGGGACTTAAATGGCACTGGATGAATGATCGGGCAAGGTGTAGGGAGACCGAACCTAGTTGAATCCCATACAGGAATGTGTGCTTTGTTTAAGGTGGTAAAGGATAACCCCTCGGCCTTAATCAAAAGTGAAATCATGGCAGAATGTGATGCCAATCCAATATTGAGCAGTAGAAAAACAAACTGGAGTTTGTGTTGTCTTTGTCAGAAGGACAAAAGAGGTGAGCACTTGACATCACCTCCAAGTCATCATGTCCTAGACCATGATGGGTACACAATGCTGGCAAGGAACATTCCCATGTTCAGTGAAATTAATGAAATGCCACTGATAATGGATCCAGCAAGGCTGGATGAAGGTGATGGCATAGAGGCCACTCTCAGGAAAAAATGCAGCAAAATACCATGTGAACTGTCGCTTGTTGTTTAACAACACTAAACTGGACTGTGCAAGAAAGCGACAATCCAATGACCAGACCAGCAACACTGAGACTAGTCGTGCAAAACTGCGCCGAACCAGTCATGACAATGAAGTTTGCATTTTCTGTGAGAAAGTGGCACCTACTTCTTTTCCAACAATAATACAAACTATGCTCGTTGGCTGCCTATTCACCTCAGGGACATGCTTACCCTAGAGAGTTCACACCCAGAGTTGCACAAGGAGTTCAAGGCTGGCAACTTTGTTGTGCACAAGACCAGTCGCCAGTTCTCAGCAATGGCTCTTGACCAAGCTCATGAGCAGACCAATGCCTTTATAAAGGCTGATGGCGGAGCCATTGGGCTGACTGAAGATCCGTCAGCACTCAGAAGATGGATGGTGGCTGGCCCAGAGATCATCCGCTTGGTGTCTGCATACGAAACAGAGGTTCAAAGTAAGGAGTCTAATGAGCAGACAACACACCATGAACAAACACCTCATGCGCAGAAGACATTCTTGGAGAGAGTCAGCAAGCTGTCATTGGCTTTGCAACACTTGGGAAGTCCTTTTTCAGGAAGAGAGCCAGGATCTGTATTCCATTGACAACAAAGACATTGCCCACCCCAGCTCAGCAGAACTTCTACAGACACACCTTGACAGAGGCCGCACTAAATTTCAGAAGTTTTCAGACTCTTTGGCAAACAATGCAGTCTCCTTCTATGAGCCGATAAAGAAGAACAGAACTGACTTCTTCAGGCAAGAAGCTGCTCCTGTAGAACAGTCAAAGCAGAAACTTCTGAAGGAGGATTGCCAGCTTTTCTCAAAAGCTATTTATATCCTGTCAGAGCCGTGAATGTGATCTGCAGGAATTCTTCCAGCACGAGAATCAAAACATTCCCAGCTTCCCTTAGTGAGGGTGGTAGGCTGTACACATGTCAGAAGTCTCAGCTGACCTCGGTCCTGGAGAGTCATGTTACACTAGAAGACAAAGAACCAAAGACTGATGTCCTCATTGTAGATGGATCAGCTTTGGTCCATGCCTTGCCACCAAAGAAAGGAAAGACCTTTGAGGGCTATGCACTTTATGACTTCTTGCCTGTGATACAATCCTATAGCAGCAAGTACACATCATCACATCTTGTATTTGATGTATACAATACATCCAGCCTCAAAGCTGAGACCAGGCTCCAACGTGGTCAAGGAGGAAGGCGCAAGGTGACAGACAAGAACACAATTCCATCCAACTGGCGCAATTTCCTAAGACACGATGCCAACAAGACAGAGTTGTTCCAGTTCCTGGCAGACAAAGTTGCCCAGATGTCTGCCACAAATGTTGTCATTGCCACGAAAGGGTCTGCTGTCCTCAGCACTCATGAGGCTAGTCTTCAGGACTGGAAAAGTGCTCTCATGAGGAAGCTGACACCCGCATCTTTCTCCATGCCAAATATGCCACAGAACATGGAGCCAAGACCATCACGGTTAAAGCAAATGACACAGATGTTCTTGTCGTTGCAGTCAGTGCTTTCTCCACTCTCCACAATCTAGGGCTAGAGAAGCTATGGGTGGCATTTGGCCAAGGCCAGAGCCTGCGCTGGATTGCTGTGCATGACCTGTGCAACTCTCTGGGCCAGGAGAAGGTGAATGGCATGCTCTTCTTCCATGCGTTCACAGGCTGTGATACAGTGTCAGCCTTCCGGAGCAAGGGCAAGAAGACCGCCTGGCAGACATGGAACATCTTTCCAGAGGCCTCCACTGTGTTCTCCAAACTGAGTCACTACCCTCTCAGAGTGGAAGAGAGTGACCTGAAGGTCCTGGAGAGGTTTGTCATACTTATGTATGAAAGATCCAGCACTGCTGGCACTGTGGATGAGGCTAGACTTGATATGTTTGCCAGAAAACAAAGGGCATATGAGGCCATTCCACCAACCAGGGAGCTCTCCTCCAACACACAAGCGTGCTGCGTACCAGGCTGGTTGTGTGTGGGGCAGGCCACCAGTGTCAGCCACAGCCAGAGAACCCTGCTGAGTGGGGATGGCAAAAGTCTGGTGAAGCATGGCAAGTCCTCTGGACAACCAACTCGCCCTTAGCCAAGAGTTGCCAACAGCTTACCAAATGTGGATGCAAAGCAGGCTGTCGGGAAAGGTGCAAGTGCTACAAGCTGGGTCTTCCTGCACAGCTCTGTGCACTTGCAAATGTGAAGTCTAGATAAATATTGCCCTCTCTTCAGTAGATAATCTAGCTTGAGCATCCAACGTGTCATGCTATGCCTACCTTCTTATCCTCGAATTTTTCAAAGGTGTAGGTTGAGAGACCTATACATAGATTGGTTAAGCTTTAGTCCGTATTTCTCTTCTTTTCTTTTATGGTTACAGTCTTAGACACAATGTTGTATGTGACCATACCATTACTATTTCAGTTGAAAATAGCATATTAGTTAAACTGTCTGATCACATGAATATACCATTAAATAAAAACAGTTGGTCTCTATGTCTGCTAGCGCTGTGGATAGAAAAAAAAACTTTTATGGCAACCATTTTGTACGCCATCTTGGTTACAATTCATTTAGTAAGGGTTTTCAATAAAATGTGTGGTATGGAACATTTTATAACCTAAAAGTCGAGGTTTAAAAAAAAAATGGCATATTCCATCCAATAGATGCTCCCAAACCAGTGAATCTCAACATAGATGGCGGCCATTTTGAAAAATAGCCGCCATCTTGGATTTTCAGGTGGCCAGCGCCCTTTCTAAGAGAGCGTAGTCTTAGGAATGTTTGTGCCAAATTTCGTGCTTGTTTCACTATCTGAACGATTTTACAGCAATCTGCTGCACTATTTGTCAGCTGCTCCTTTTTCTCATCACAGCATCAGAAAAAAAGTCTCTCATCACGTTTCTCACTACCGGAAAAGTCTGGGCTAATTGGGATGCTTTAATGGCATCATACGATTCTCACGGCTGTATAGTTTTCAGAAAGGCACCTCTAGCTAAATTCAGGACTTCAGGAGACATCGGTGATCTTTCAGAGAATTTCGCTCTGCTCGTGATTAATCAGTACGCTTGTCCATGTTGTGAAGTTTGAATAAAACTAATCATGAAGCCGAAAATTTTTTTAAGATTTGAACCTAAAACTCATCATAATCTGTAAAAGAAAATTAGTATCCACTTTAAAATTAGCATTCCTACTGATGATCTGCACATGACCAGCATTTACCTATTACATTATGTAAGTTATTTTATTCATATTATGGAAGGTGGCCCATAATTAGAACAGATGTCACACGAAAGTCAGTACTTTTAGATCATTCCTCTCAACATGATTATTCCGTTGCAGTTTTCCCAGTTCGCTCAAAGTCAGATGCTGGCGTCGGCTTTGGAGTAGTCTCCTCTGATATAGGAAGAAGCGGGAGATTATCATTGGTTGCCTCTATTTTTACAGCACAACTGCATGCAGTTTTAAAGGCCATAAAGGAAGTACTTTTAATGTATATTTGAAGATCAATCTTTGAAGTCTTTTAACCATTTACACCCACTGCTTTTAGAGATATAGGAATGGCTGTTGTTAGTGAAAAGGAGGTAAAAAAGTAAATTTTTCCATGTTGCTCTTGCCAGGTTTCTGATATGATCTTGTCTGCAAAACTCCTTGCAATGGTGACTGCTTCCTCTTGAGGGTTGAGATCGTCGCTCTGCGCTCAACTTTCCTTACTATTTTTGCAAGGAACCGTCAGATTTATGTCACAGGTGTTTGTCTGTTGATGCTTACTCACCATTTGTACCAAATCGTATTCTTTATTTCTTTTGTCACTTTGGTGGCATGGGCTGTTACTTCCCTTGGGAGGTTATACATATCATCTGAGGGATAATGTCTGAAGAGCTTCCTGACTCTGTTTACTCTTGTGTTGAATTCCTTGATTTTGGCACAGTAGCACCGTATATCCTGGTGAATGGACTTGGTTTGTTTTGTGTTTAATATGGATGCAATATCTGCTTCCCTTAGCTTGCTTATGAAAGCTTCATAAGAGACTTCAATGCCATTTGCTAGATTTTTATTGCAGTCCATGACTCATTCTTTCAAAACAGCTTCAGCTGAATCTGCAAATTTTGTGTAACATGTTTCTGGAGGGAATGGTATTGGAGGCAGATCTAGAGTTTTGAATGGGTTGTGCAGCCTGTGTGTTGCTTGATCTTTTAAGGATGAGTTCACAAAAGAGGTCGAACCTAATTCTTTCTTCAGTGGGGTGGCTCTCCACAGTTTAATATGCACACTCGTAGGAATGCACTGATCAGCTGGTGTTGCTCTGCTTTATTAGTATGTTGTGAGTAAAAAAAAAGGTGTATATAGCAGGGTAATTGGTTTAAAGTTAGCAGAAGTCTGAGTGGGTCGAACTGTCATTAGTCTGTTGCGATGTTGGATGTTTTTTGCTGTAAAGCTCAGATCCCATGACATTGGGACCTCGTGGTTGTGTTGATTGGGAAGGTTAGGAAGTTGCTGAAGGCGTGACCCCAATGGTGAGATTGGTGGAATGGCTTGCTTAAGTGTGGGTAAAATTATTTTCATTAGTCCTCCATCTCTTGTTGTCATTTGTTGCTGGTTGGTTATTTATGTTCCTTCCTCTGTGTATCTCTCATGATGATGTTCTGATGTGAGTTTTGCAGCAATCTTGCTATCTTGCATCGCAACCAACCAGTGACAATTTGACCTGCTTACATTTCAACTAACCTTAAACCAGCTCCCCCACTATATACTGTACACTTAACACTTTCGTTTTCTATTCACTCTCTGTAGATGACCGCCCGTGCCTGCGTCGAAACGGAGTTAATAAATAAGCAATGAAAGAAGCAGTAAATCTTTCCATGCCCTTTGAAAATATATTTATCTACCTGCTGGCGAGAAGAATATAACAAGGGAAAAGGCCGAGTGTAAAAGCTGAGTGCCGTTGAAACAGTAATTTAAAAAATCAATATTTAAATTATTTCAAGACACACTTTTATTAAAATGCACTAAAAAGTAAAAAATAATATTTGGAGACACCAGGATTTTCTTACAATTAACCATGTCTACAAAAAGTAAAAGCGTGGGTGCCAAAGTGCACCCACGCTTTTATTTTTGTAAACATGATCAATTTAGTTTTGAGAGAAGTTGTAACCGAATTATGAATGTGGCTAACGAAAATAAACGTGTTATCCTGTCGAGCCAAAGAAGGTTTGAAAAATTCGTCGAGTTATTAACTCATTCTACCGAATCAAAGAAGGTATGAAAAGTCCGAAGAGTTTCATATAAATCTTGAGATACTGGGAGAGGTTACTGTAGGATCGCTAGAGGTTATTGATAACCTACTGATCATGTAAGGTTGTATTGTTACCAGGATTGAGTAACCATGCAAAATTTCAAGTCCGAAGGGAACAGGACAAAAATTGAGTTACAAGATTTGACCCGGACAAACAAGCAGACAAACACAAAAGCAAGCTAAATAAAAGAGTATAAAAACGTAAAAACATTTCTCTAAAAAGAATGAATAATCCAAAAGTAGTATGCAGTGGAACAATCCAAATTGGTATTTAACTTGCCAAAACAAGCTTCCACTGATTGGGGAACCAAGACTTGAGGGACAAGAAGAAGAAAGAAAAGTGATGTATAATAATAAAAACGTGAATTTAACAAGCTTGAAAAAAGTAAAAAGGAAAAGGTGCGCCCCGAAAAAAAAATGTACGATTGATTAATATATTAAAATGTAGGAAACTGAATGAAATCTTTCCTCTGTCGAACCGACAGACTGTGCTATAAATCCTTCGTCTATTGTTGCTGAGAAAATTAATGTCTTCGCAGGTTCAAAGAGATTTTCATCGCTGAGATTCGAATCTGAACATCAGTGTCACTTTCATCAAGGAGTTTTATCCTCTTACAAAAGTGGCGGCGCAAAGGATTGTCGTCCGAGTAGGCAGAGGGAAGGAAGAAAGTTATTCTCCCAATGTACGGCAAGCCTGACCCCTCTGAAAATCATAATAATAATAATAATTTATTACTATTATTATTAACTGGCTGATCATGCTTTTACAGAATATGCAAGCGTATAGCAATGTTGCAAGAAATTAATAAAGTAGAATCTACAGTATAATTATGTATGCCAAAAGTATAGCAAAGTTGCAAGAAATTAATAAAGTAGAATCTACAGTATAATTATGTATGCCAAGAGCTAAATCTGTCGAAGGAGGGTTGGCGGTCTTGGATAAATCGCTGGAATGTCGGCTATTTCCTCATTCTGGTTAGAAACGCCTCTACTTCATCAGGCAAACTTTATACGCAAAATTTGCATACCAATATCATTCATGCTACATTACCTTGGAGTTCGGCTTATTTAGTGTCTCCCTGTGGCATTCTATGGGTCATGCAAGACTGGAGTTACACGTAATAATTCAGATTTGCCAAACTCATAATTAACTATTAAATGTAGGGTTTTCTCTTGCAGTATTTGGAGTTTCCCTGCCCGTGATTATCAGTGCAATAGGCAATTCTTTATCGTTATGATTTTTATTTGAAGCCTTAAGGAAAAGTCAGTTAAAATTTTGATAAACGTTTCATGCAATAATAAAGAAACAATTACGATCCCATTTTCCTGTTTACTTTCTTTTTTTTCTTCTCACTCTTACATATCAAAGTGCAGTGCAAGGTTGGATTGGATGGCTTCATGTAGTATCCCTTAATCTGACTGTACGCCATGGCATTAATGGTAATCCTCTGAATATGCATAGATTTGTGAATACCCAGCAGTTCAGAACAAATGGACAGAATTTCTTACTTCGGAAGCATTTGAAACCACTAAGCAATAGTCCAAGTGAAGAAAGAACTGCAAATATTCTGATGCCGGGGTGAGATTGGAACTCACATCAGAGGTATCAGAACGAGATAATGTTAACTACCTGGCCACGAAGATAGGTATAAGTCTACGCCCGCTCTTATGTGCATATATCTGATGAATTCAGATATGTTTACTAGAGCTGGAGTAGACCGACCATCACCATCACAGCCAAGTATTCGTCTATTGCTTCTTAGGGTGAAATATATATTTAGAATATACAGGTCACTTTTTATCAGATACATATGTAATTTTAATAACCACAACGACGCCCAGGAAGATTCGAGCACATATCTGGGGTATCAAAACGAGGTAACGTTAGCTACCTGGCCACGAAGAAAGGTATAAATCTGCTCCCGCTCATGTGTGCATATATCTGATGAATTCATACGATACTAGAACTGGGATAGACCAACCTTTACCATCACAGCCAAGTATTTAATAGCTTCTTAGGCTGAAATATATATTTAGAATCTACTGGCCACTTTTCATCAGATACGTATGTAATTCTAATAACCACAGTGATACCCAGGAAGACTTGAACTCACATCCTGGTTATCTGAATGAGGTAAGGTTAGCTACCTGGTCACGAAAGGCAATAAACGATTTCATACTTGGATATGATGGCGAAGGTGGGTCTATTCCAGCTATAGTAAATGTATCTGAATTCAAGAGATACATGTACAGTGACTTATACATTTCTTCTTGGCCAGGAAGTTAAAGGTACCTCGTGCTGTTACCCCTAGATGTAAGTCTGAATCTCGCCGGGTGTCAGAATATCTTCATTCCTCTCTTCGTTTGGATCTAGACTAGTAATAACAAGATTACAAAGTATGAAGACATCAAGAAGTTAACGGGGCATTGAGGTTAATATTTTACATATATACTGTATAAAGAGAGAGAGAGAGAGAGAGAGAGAGAGAGAGAGAGAGAGAGAGAGAGAGAGAGAGAGAGAGATACATACATACATACATACATACATACATACATACATACATACATACATACATATATATATATATATATATATATATATATATATATATATATATAATATATATATATGTGGGTGTGTTGTATAGAATTCATTGAATTCAATGGCTTTTTGGTTGTTGACCAACTTTTTATCAGTTTCACAATACTTTCTTAATCCTCTACATTCTTCAAAGTGCAGTTGATGGATAAAGAAACGAAGATTAAATCTTTGTTCCATTTACTGGGAACACAACACCACAGCTGTTCCATCACTTGTTATTCTGACTCGTTCAGAATAAGTATAGCATTTCAAATCGTAAAGTGATCGTATAGCCTAAACGGTTTGAAACGTACTAACCTAATCGTAACCTAAGTCTTATACTGCAACACCCAGGTTACTTCACTCATATTCCAAATTGCACTTAAAACACTGCATTATTTTGTGTATATTAATCTAAGACATAAACGATATAAACTTATGGTTAGTTCAAATTGCGCATTCGATATTCCTAGCCTGAATTGAGGATGGGATTGCCTTGAGCACAATCTCTACTTCGTAACCCTCATCCAAAGCACACTCCAAGAAATTCTCCTTACATTTAGATATGCATATCTCCTAAAGGAAATCTCCCTAAATGAGCTTTAAAGATGAAAAGGAATACTTAAGTGGACTTGAAGGCACCAACAACTATGGCTGCATTCCCCTTTCTTGAGTCCCTACTAGATACAACTACACTGCACCAAAGCTGTGACGAGACTGCCCTTACAACTGTCACCAACCAACACCAAATGTTCGACTAACAACCGAACCAACAGACAACCGATGATTGGTACTTAAGCACTATTACACATATACTTACAATTAAATACATGAAATGAACAAACACAATGCTTTTCACAACTAAATACAAACACAACAAAACATATCTTTCTTCTACATAATACGCATTTCCACTGTGCATAAATTTAAAAAGAATACATAAAACTATACCACAGCTTGCAGAAAGTACAGTCTCCCTTGTCGAAGTTTCGACATACTCCCCCTACAAGAAAAACTTATGCCTACATTATTTACAATAGACCTGTTCTTATCAATGCCTTTCTGGCTTCTGCAGCTGTTTGAGCAGTCTGTCTGCTCGGGCGGGTGCTTGACTGAATCCCTTCTGTCACAGGATTAATATCCCTTATCTCCTGCCACAGCTCTCAAGGGTATAACTTAATTACAGGTCTCATGAGCTGGCTATGGGCCGTTCTTATAGTAGCCACTCTTGGGACCTTGTCTTGCCCCATATGTAACTCGATCACTTGGCCCAACTTCCACTTGTTCCTTGGCCCCTCGTCATGAATGAGAACTACTTCCCCTATCCTGGGCCAAGAGCCATGCATCGTTCCTACTCGATGGGTCTCTCTCAATGTTGTTAAATGCTCCCTCTCCCATCTTATCCACAGGTTGCCAACTTGCCACACAACCTGGATACATACAGGAATCTTTTCTCGGTGAACTCTCTCTGTCCATAGGTAGGGTCACCAGAGATCTCTTCCCAATTTACTACTTCTCTTGGGAAGGACTTTAAGCTTTCCTCCAAGGATCAAATGGTTAGGGGTTAAAATTTCCAATTGATTCAAATCCCCGGGGGTGTAACTCAATGGTCTATCATTGATAATTCCTTCTAGTTCTACAAGCAGACAATTCAATTCTTCAAAACCGAGTAAGGCTTGGCCTATGATCTCTTTTAGGCATGACTTAAGAAGTCTTATCAGCCTTTCCCACATAGCACCAAACCACAGTGCTCTCACTGGAATGAACTTCCAGTTGTACTTTATATCTAACAGATGTTCCTTTACCCTGGGATTCTCCGACATGGCCTTAAGGTATTCTGATGCCGCTACAAACGTAGTGGCGTTGTCACTCAACATGAGTGCTGGGAAACCTCTTCTGCTGCAGAATTTTCTAAAGCTCTTGAGGAACGAGTCACAGAACTGGTTATCAACTATCTCCACATGCATGCCTCTGGTATTGGGCATGTAAATAAGATGATATAGGCCTTCTCAGGGCTCTATCCTTTGCCCTTGACCCATAATGCTCCGGTGTAGTCCATGCCTGTGGTATTAAAAGGTTGCTCACATTGCAACCTGGACTTAGGTAATGGAGGAACTATATTGGGCCTAGCCTATACGGCCTCCCCTGCATTCTCCTACAAATATCTCAGTGTTGTAATATACTGTTAGTTAGTTGCCTTATCTGTGGGATCCAGAACTCTTGTCTGATACTCGCCACAGTTGCATTTATACCCATATGAGCATTAGCATCATGATGTTCTTTAATAATTAGCCGAGTAATACAGCAACTCTTTGCAGTTACACTTTTTATTGCACATTGCATGTGCCTTGATTGTAGAACTGCCAGCCTATCCGTATTAATTTCTAGGTGCAAATCTGTAAATAAAGTCATGTAATCTAACTGACTGGTTTGAAAAGGCGACCTTCCCAGTTTCTTTAAAAAGATGTAATTTCAAGGTAAGTCATACTATTAATTACATTTATTGCTTATGTTCTGAGATCTAGATGTTGGCTCCTAAGGCAGATTACATTCAAAAGTCAACTTAACTTTTCCATTCCAACCGGACTCAGAACAACATTATTAACGTTGCTGATATATAATTTGGACTTGACTGCTCTCTCTCTCTCTCTCTCTCTCTCTCTCTCTCTCTCTCTCTCTCTCTCTCTCTCTCTCTCTCTCTCTCTCTCTCTCGTACAAATTAACATACGCGTCTGGGCTGAGAATCAATATTGCCTGTATTTTTTCATATTGCTTCCTAAATACAGCTCTGTATTTTGGGCCGGGGAGGGGGAGCCACTTACTGCATTGCTGACCTACAACAGCTTCATTTCTCGATTATTCTCCCTGTAATATTATTTACCATCACCCTATTTTATCTCCTGTATACAAAACATTCCGCTTGCGCCTTTCTATCAGAATTGCCTTTATAGGAAGATATTTCTTGAGCTTTCAAGACGGCTGGAAATAGCCAGACCATTAACGTCCTTGAGGTTCACGTTGGGAACCTTTCATATAAACATCCA